>NC_056725.1:91185595-91485595 GCF_019279795.1 Protopterus annectens
TGTTGTGTTTTTCGGCTTTTCCCGGTTAGGGGTCGCCACAGCAGAACTCCAGTCAGCTAAAGATTGGCAGTAGATTTTTATGTGCCGAGTTGCCGGCCCTGACGCACAACCTTCAATGAAGGTATGCCCATTCACGCATATCTCCATACAGAAGACGCTATAACTGAGAATCGAACAGGACAATGTCTTACTGTGAGGTGACAATGCTACCGCAGCACCACCACCACTGCAGTAACAATAATAATAATGTTGTTGTTGCTGTCTTTCGGCTTTTTCCGGTTAGGGGTCACCACAACGGAACTCCTGTCCGCTAATGATTGGCAGTAGATTTTTACGTGCCGAGTTGCCAGCTCTGATGCACAACTTTCAACGAAAGTACGCCCATTCATGCATGTCTCCACACAGAAGATGCTCTAGCTGAGAATCGAACAGGACAACGTCTTACTGTGAGGCGACAATGCTACCATAGCACCACCACCGCAGTAATAATAATAATAATAATAATAATAATAATAATAATAAAACAGTCTATAACAATAAGAGCCACAATAGTAGTTATGTTAATTTCTTGCCTGCTATGATTAAAATATAGGTTTATCTAGTATCATGCATTCAAAACAGAAATTCTTTATACAAACAATATTCATAACTTGGTGTTTCTTTGGAAAAATCAGTAAATTTTACAGATTTTGTGCATTATATTGATAACAGTGCTGCTAACTAACATTTAACTTATGATTTTAAAGAAATGAAATTTTTAGATAAGTGCATTTTAAGACTTTTTAATGACTAATAATGATTTTTCTCTATTTCTTATGAAAATTATTACAATAAATCTGTTGATAGCTTGCTTGCATTCAGCGATTATCTTTGTGTGTGTGTGTGTGTGTGTGTGTGTGTGTGTGTGTGTGTGTGTGTGTGTGTGTGTGTGTGTGTTGGAGACCTTTTTTCATTATTTTCTGTGGCTTGTAATGTTTCTACCACACCATTTTCTGTTGCTATACATCTATACATTCTTTCGTACAAACGGCATTATTTTTATTTTTTAATTTGTTCTTTCCCCATGATTCACACTCTAGCATTAGTCATTTGATCATTTATCATACAGTCCTAGGGTCTGCACTCTGGTCTTCAAAGTTACATGCAGTTATAACAATGAGTAATTGTTTATTTTTCCCTAGGTCTAACCATCACAAAGTGGATAAGAGCTGTCATATCATCATCACAAGCAATAGCTGATAGAATGAAGTATATAGCAACACATTAACAACTTCACAGGATTTTAACTGCCTCATGCAAGTTTTCAGTCACTTGTAACTATTGAGTGATATCATTGAGCTGAGGTATACGTAAGCCATTTTGTTACCATGTTACTTTGGGGGCCAAAAACACTGTGTTACATATTATCTTATAGGAGATGCACTAACACAGTCAAAATAGAACAAGAACAACACACATTGATTTGATTTGTTATTATTATAAATGCAATTTGTTTTTTCAAACAATTCTTGCAAAAAATCATTTTGCATGGTTACAATACATGCATTCTATTGCATGTCCATTATATTTAGTGCCTGTTACTGGAACTGTTGTATATATTGTTGTATGACAGAGTTAACTATCCATTTTTGGAGGGAATTTTCATAAATGGCCTACTAAATCACACATTAGAAAAGCAGAAGAATTTGACTGTTGCCTTATAACAAGTTTGCCTTGATAATTTTAAAAGGGCAAGACAGTGACAATACAATCATGGATATGTTCAAGGGCTGATAGGTTTACAGGCTTGTTTGTCAAGATTATGTCGTAGGATTTAATTGAGTGCTCCTTGCCTCCAGTTAACATATATGTGATTACATTTCTATCACACCTGGCACCATTAAAATGTCACCCAATGTGACTCATTCTTGCAAACATTTTTCTTTGAAAAGCTTCATACAAAATCAGTTCAAGGTTTAAAGATAGGGAATAGATTGATTTCTGTCTCCGCTAAGATTATTATGGAATTTGAATCCTATTATCATATTATGACCATATATATAATTTTTCACAAAAATTAATGACCAGTCTATGATTGAATTTGTTCACCAACGTATAAACAAGATTCTAGCTTTTACATATAATAATCCAACAAGAGATATTATTTATAAAGTTTATTTCAGCTTTGTATTTTGTTTTTTCAGTCTTAATATAATGTAACAATTCTGAGTCTACTATAAAACATCAAACTTGTGAAGTAAGACAAGCATACAGACTTTCCCTAGACATTTTCTTCTGACTATTAATCCTATTATTAATACAATAATTAGTCCTGGAGATACTACGATACAATCAGAGTTAGTTGAATTGTGTATTGTGAGCTAGTGAGACAAAAGCTGCATATCATCTCTAAAGGTCTGAACAGAACTGCAGCACTGATCTGTCACCATCAGGTAGTCATTCACATTCCTAATGAAGGCAGCTTCAGTGTTATGAAATGGTCAGATTCTAGGAGCCTACGATCCTTCAAAAATAATATCTGTTTGGAGACATTTGTTGATGCAGTAGTGAGAATATATGTTCCCCAGTAGTTCCTCTGAGGTTATTTTAGGACTTACTTCACATTGCAAAAGAAAATGAAGTCTGGAAAGCATTTAGGCCTACCAAAGCTGTCAATGATGAAGGCATGTAATATGGCAAATGGGGCTGATGGAAGGCCAGCAAAGCGAGTCACAGAGAACAGTAGCTGCTGATGTCATTTTGGTGAAATTAATGGAAACATTTAAAAGTGAGATTAAAAAAGTGAGTTCACAACTTACAAATTACATAGCTGAAGATAAGGAGAGGGAAGCGTGGATGTGAGGTGTCATGAAATTTCATGTGGTTGCTATGGGGGAGTTCCAAAAGCAGACTGAAGACTTGAAGAAAACATTGTCTGCGCTCTATAACACTAGGGGTTTGGTTGGACCCCTTCCTAAATTTCCAGCTTCAGCTAGGCTATATACACAAAAAATCAACTGTCATCTATTCTGAGCTAATAGGGTCTCCACCTTTCTATTCAGACCCTGTGGAAATGCCATAGGTTAAGGTATCTTAGTGGCTCAGCTAGAATGTCTCCTGCTAATTGCTGCAGCTTCTAAAAGAAATATATCCACCATTCAGTCAATTTCAAATGCCATTTGGAGATTCATCACTCACTCCCCAAAAAATGAACACCACTGCAAAACCACTGATAAAGCTAACTGGCTACCTATGAAACAACATGCTGACTTTTTACTTGCTTCTCAACTATTTAAACTTATCAAGAATGATATCTTCTGTTTGCTAGCTTCCAGACTATTCAGAGATGCATCCATATACAATCTAGATATCTTAACCACTCAGGTCCTCTCCTCCAACCCCCCCCCCCCCTAAGCTAAGCTTCACTGCATTGACCATGCTTTTTCAGTCCTTGGTCCCTAACTATGGGAAGCTCTCCCTTCTTTTCTGTTCACAAATAAAAGCATATTTCAAGACTCTAGGAAAATGCAATAGCCATCTCTCTGGTCATATAACTTAACCTCTTCTCCTGACTATATACCTTGCTGTGACTCTATTTTGACTGTGATTCTTCTGGCATACTCTATATATCATGTTCATTGGTTCATAGGGGATTACTAGCCTAGCCAGTTTTACCCAGATTTTATCCAATTTTCTATCCCTAGGGGAAATATAACAAGGGTCAGCAAGGCGGTTTTGACAAATTTTACAGACTGCCTCTCTCCATAAGGGACACGGGTGCCATCCCAGGAGTGAATCTACAATTTTCTATTTATGTATTGCCTTTGTATCCTCAGGCCAACTATGATATTCACTGTGTACATAATATATGTATATATTGCATTTGTTAAATTTTGTTGTATTACATATTTGGTTTGTGTACAGTAGTTATTTTATTTTTTATTTGACTGCACAGGTGGGAAGATGGTCACTTATTGTGTATGGCAGACATTCAAATATTTAAATTGTGTTTAGTTTGTTGGTTAGGATCCGATCTAAAGTTGAGTGTCTGTCAGACTTTTTACTGATTCTTGTGGTTGAGGTGATTAGCTGTGTAACGTCATAAAAGTTAATCACTTCTGAGGAAGTGTCACTGCTGATCAGCTGTCTGTCTAAGTTGAGATCTCCAACTGTTTCTTGTTGAAGACTGTGAGATATGCATTAGAGGATATCCTATGCTGCTGAAATATCATTACTAGAGGGAATATAAATAGCTGAGCTGCACAGAGACTTTCTATTCTTGATTTTGAGGAATGATGTGAGCTCTGCATTGTTAAATTGTTAGGTTATTTCTAACTAGTTTTTGTAGATAATAGCAACGCCACCAGCATGCTTATTTTTCCAGTTGAGTCTGAGTACATTAAATCCATGGGGATGGTTTCATTATCAAATATTTATTTCTTTAACCATGTGTCAGTATTAACTATACCAGAGGAAAAGTAGCTAGATAAGGATGAATGTCTTGGATTTTGTTACATATACGTCTAACATTCATGGTTATAAGCTGGAGTTTAGATTCGTAGGAAGATGGGGAAGCAGATTCAGAAGCATTTGTAGTTGCATTAACTAGATTGTTGGGTCGGTGTTTAGTGGGGCTGAGCATGAGATATCTAGTTCATGAGAAGGTATGGGACATGCCATAGTGACATGGTCAGTGCTCCTTAGTGCATCTCTGCATGATCCCCTGCAGAGTGTTGCAGAAGTCACCTAGGAGACGTGCAGATGCTACACGGAGAAGTGGAGCTGCTGCAGTTTTGATAATTTATATCCATAATATTCAGTACTAACAGGGCTCATTAATAATGTAAGACCTAACAGCACCTTCAAGTAGATATGTGCTCAGTAAAGTATTGCTATGATGTATTGATTATATAAGGAATCTCTCTCTAGAAGGTGAGTGTGTCAGCAATGAGCCAGTTTCTTAGCAGTAAGACGTTGCTTGTTTGGTCATGCACTATCCTTGTATTATGTAGTTTTAGAAAATGGGAAAAGTCCTCATCTTCACTCCGATTAGAGAATGGATGTTCTCCAGGGGGGTGTTAAGTACAGGTAATGATGAGTAAAAAAACAAGCCAGCTTTACATTTCCTGAAGTTCCTGTTCAGAGTTTGCCTGCATACAGCAGCTTTGTTGATCTGTCCCCTCTGACCTGGATGCTAATATGCTCCATCACCTGTATGAACAGGTGCAGGCTCAAGGATGAACCCTGATGCACACCCACCCCCACTGGCAACCCCTCTGTGAGTGTGAAGTGTTTATACTTGTGTCATTAGGTTCTTATACACAGCCTGCACTAATTCTACCAATGTTTCTGGGAAGCTGAACCATCGCACGATGCTTTCTTTATGTTTAGGAATGCCAAATTGGACCCTTTCTGGATTTCTATCTTCTTCTCCGCCATCTTTCTTACTGTTGATATTAAGTCAGTTATGTTGCATCCTGATCTGAAACCAAAGCTGCTCGTCTCCCATCTCACTTTCTAGTACTCTTCTTACTCATTTGTCAGTCATCCTCTCCAGAAGTTTCAGTTTGATACCACTGGAATGGCTACAGTTTTGAATGTCTCCTTTGGTCTTATACACTGACAATAGAATTCTTATTCTCCAGTTATTTGGGATATACACTTATCTTCATACTGCTATGAGTACCCTGAGGGGCCATTTGTTCCCTAACTCACCCAACATCATATATGCTGTGACTCTGAGCTTGCTGCTTTCCCTGACTTAATTTTCCTTCCTTATTACTTCATCGTCTAGGATGAGTTCTTCTTCCTCTTTCACAATAGGCTGTGCATGGAGCAATACAATGTAGTGACAGAGACCTGGTTCAAGGCTCCAGCGAGCACCCCTGCATTACCAGGCTATAATTCATACCAGACCTTTCGGCCACCTAACCTGGACTGAAACACTAAAGGTGGAGGCATGTCCATATTCATTAAGGATATCCACACCTCCAGGCTAGTTGCTCAACAAAATGCATCCAAAATTATCCAAGTGCAACTAAAATTGGGCAAGACTGCAATCCAGGTTGTAGCTTGTTACAGATCCCCCACCATGCTCCAGCATTCCCACTCTTCATTTCTTAAGATACTAGAAAATATTAAGGCACAACCCAATACCTTAATTATGGGCAATTTCAACTATCCCACCATCAACTGGGAAAACTACTCATGTATCAACTCATTCGCTCAATGTTTTCTGGAATTCATAAATTCCAACATCTTGGATCAGCTTGCCCACACCCCCACCAGGGGCAGCAATATCCTGGACCTGGTCATTACCAATATGGGTAACTGGTGTTCCACGCCAGAGGTCAACTCCTCGCTAGTCAGATCCGACCACAAGCTAATCACCCTAGACATCCATAGTCCCACCTCCACCACCTATTAAGGAAACCACCATCAAAAACTACTCCAAAGCCAACTTCATGCTTCTTAAGACAGAAGTGGCAAGCCTCATGACACCCATGCAGATGGAAAATAGAGGTACGACTGCTGAATGTTACACAAATGCACTGTATAAGCACATACACGAGTGAATGGATTGTGCCATCCCCAACAGAACCAAGACACTATCCTCCAAAAAAAAGGAAGCCAATCTGGTGGTCCCCTGCCATAAACAAACTCTACAACAGAAGGAAGAAGCTGTTGCAAAAAAAGAGTAAAATCTCAAGATTGGAGGAACTCCCTGGTCAGCCTCAGCAAGAAGCTGAGATCCCTCATAAAAATCCTCCAAAGCCAGTTATTAAAATAAAATCACCACTGGTTCCAAAGACAACCACAAAGCATTCTACAGCTATGTGAAGAATCTCAATGGCAAAACTCAGAGCCGCTACAGCACAATGGCACTAAATATACAGAACCAACTGATATTGCCAACATCCTGGCAGATAGGTTCAGTGCTAACTTTACCCCCCTCTCACCCTCCAAAGGGTCCATCTTAATACTGGAAGAATGCAAAGCCCCTGTAATCATGGATGAACAAGTAAAGACCATACTCTCCAAAGCCAAGAACACAGCATCCATGGGACCAGACAACATCCCAGGCTGCTTACTGCATGAACTACATAACGAACTGGCACCCCACCTAAGTACCATGTTCAATCATAGCCTCACCTCAGGCTATGTGCCTACTGAATGGCGCACAACAACAGTTATCCCACTCCACAAAGGGGGTGCCACCACGAACCCCAGAAACTACCGCCCCATTAGCCTGATGAGCTTGGCCTGCAAGGCCATGGAATGTATCATCTTGGAGCTTATAAACAAAGACATAGGTAACCTCCAAACCCTGGACCCCACTCAGTTTGGGTTTGTAAAAGGTATATCATGTCTACTAAACCTGATTGACTTCTTTGAAGCAGTCACCTGAGCCATAGATGAGGGCAAGGTAGTGCACACAGCCTATCTTAACCTCACCAAGGCTTTCGATATCATCTCCCACTCTGGAATTATAGATAAACTCACTAAACTGGTCATAAATCCCTATGTCACAAGATGGGTGGCCAACTGGCTCACTGACAGAACCCACACAGTAAAAGTAGCCGACTCCAAGTCCAACTAAAGATCAGTGATGAGTGGAGTATCAAAGCGTTCGATCATAGGTCCTCTCCTGTTCGGCATCTACTTCTCTGAAGTGCAGGCCAACACAGAAGGTCTTTGGCTAACAAAGTTCACAGATGACTGCAAACTAGGAGCCATAATAGAATCACCTAATGATGTAGACATTCTACAAAAGAGCCTCACAGAGACAGATGCTCGGTATCAAAGTCATGGCCTCAAACTCAATGCCAAGAAGTGCATTGTCATTCCCTTTGGGAAAAACTTGGTACCCATGAGCTACCACATAGGCGGTAGCTCACTAAACACCAAAGTGTGATAAGAGACCTTGGGACACAGGTGGACAGTACTCTCTCCTTTGATAACCACATCACCACAGTAGTCAGGAAATCCTACGTGGCACACCTCATCACAAAAGGGTTCTCCTCTAGAAAAAAAGAGGTCATTGTTCCTCTCTACTCATCCCTCATCAGACCCATTATAGAGTACAATGCCCCGTTTGGCATATATCTCACAAAACACCTACAACAATTGGAAAGGCCACAGAAATACCTCACTAAGAGGATTACAGGCCTCAAAAAGATGCCATATGCAGACTGTCTCAAAAAACTCCAGCTCTCCTCCATCGCATATCGCCTACTCAGAGGCGATCTCTGCCTAACATACAAAGCTATGTCAAACCCAGAGCTGTTGGACATGCTACATTTAAAGAAATCCCAATCTCTTCATACCACACTCTTCAGAGACCTAAACCTTGTCACCACAATAAACAGGACATGTTGGAGGGATAGGTTCCTGTCCCAGAGACTTCCCATACTCTGGAACAAACTACCCATTCATGTCAAGCAAAGCTCCTCATTGGCTCTCTTTAAGAAAAATATTGGCGACTGGATGGGAAATAGAAAATTCACCCTGGGGATCATTTCTGTGGCACTGTTCAACAGGGGCACAGGAAAAAAAATTTCTTGGTTGGTGAAAGCCAGGGAACCTTTTTGGCTAGGCTTATATAGGCCCCAGGGCTGATAGCCTAGTACCTACCTATGAACCTATGAATACAGTTTCTATGTGATTTTCATCATTTGGAAGCTGCTGGAAGTACTCATTCTATCTGCCTTTGATGTCCTGTGGTCTGTGAGGAGGGTGTTGCTGGCATCCCTTATAAATGGTGCCAAGTTTTAATGCACTAGTAATAATGGGTGCTATCCTATGAAGGGGGTTGTGTGTAAGAAGATACGACTCATATGAAAGCATGCATTTCAAAACATACAAGGATGCCCTGCATCTCTCTACTATGTGTGCTGTGATTTTGAATCTTCTGGTGTATTTTGCACAATGTTTGCACGCACTTGCTTATGACAAGCTTCTGACAAACAGTAGTCTACCATCTGGAAATAACACCATACAAGCATGTTGCTTCTAAGGTTATGTCATCAGCAAACTTTGTAAGGATAATTCTAGTGCTTACAAGAATGAGGTAATCATCTAGCATGACATGACCCTACAGTGGCATGATGGTGAGGGTAGTCACAGGGATTGAGTTTGTGAAGACAAGGTCCATTAGGTCGATCTGATTGGTGGCCATGGCCTAACAATGCAAGCCTGTCAACACTGTGTTATAGATATGAGTGTCTCAGGATGGCAATGTACTAGAGATACCAAGGCTGCAGAGTGTGCTATGGGAGGTGGTCCCATCACCTTTGACAAACACCACGGAATTCCTGGTCTCATTAGATGGCCAAGGCTGTAGTCACTGGATTCCTGCAGATGGAACTGATATAGATGCTACCCCAAACACAAACTCAAAGGCTAGTCATAGTTACCGTCACTTTCATATGGTGGTGGCCACCCAGATGTTTCGAATACAGCCTTGCATGCTTATTTTATTTATGTAATTGAAATTGCATCATGTCTTTCAGAAGAGGGTGCACCTGTGGCATCAGGTAATTGTGCAAGGTGATGTATGCTGTATACCCATTCATTCCCTGTAACATCTGATTTGTGTATCTGTATAGAGTCTGTATTGCTAGGCACCTATGTAATGCATATTTTTCATGACCATCGGGGTTGCTCACCTCCAACACAGGCCAATAGACTGGCTGCATGTGGACATCCTAGTAATCTGTTATATATGCATGTGTCAGTAATGCCCTGTTTACAAGGACACACTAGTTCCTTTCTAGCATCGACATCTCAAGAATACACACAGCATATGACCTATGACCTTGTTAGTACTGCACAACGGTGCGGGTGCCCAGGGTACATTTCCCCTCACTAGTTAGGACAGACTATACTGATGCACAGTCCTCCCTTGGCATGGCATGGCATAGTAAGGCATGGCATGGCCGTGTCTACAGAGGACTCTGTAGTAGCAGACAAAGTTGTACCTGCTACTGATGCTCATGCAGCATCTAGGCATCTAGCCTGGTGGGGTTAGAGGATACAGGGCTGAAGTGCAACTCTGATGACAGTGTTTTCAATGGGGAGAATGTAAGGAATGATAGTAATTACAAACCCCTCACTTGTCAGACAACAAAGACCACCTACAGCAGGAAGGCAGCCAGTAGCATTTTGGGGAGGTGGATGATAAAGTTCTGTCATTACCAGAATGCATGCTGATGAAGTCTAATGAATGCTTGAAGTGGAGATCATGGGCTCCTGTGTTGACCTAATTGGGGCCATTCATGTTTGTCATGTATCCCGTTGTCTCTGCATGATGGTTTCTAAAAGATAACATGTTGCTCATATGGGGGTTATGGAAAGGATAAAATCTGATTGTGTGCATGCGATCTTCTGGTATTGAGATCACAACAGTACTTTCTAATAACATTTGTTAGCCATTTGTGACATGACAGCTGGACACGATGCATATCACAGATGTGGCATAGGTGTATGTGGCCATGACTGGGACACATGATGGACATAATTTTTCACTGGCATTGGTATTACTGTGCAAGCTGTGTCCAGTAATCAAGTTGTTTCACAGTTTCTAATATCCACACCATGGCTTAACACATGCCAGACATGCTTTGCCACATACATGCATTGACATAACTAGTCTACTACATGTAGCCTTGCTTTTCGCAGTGATGTAAGCCCATTTACTCAATGTGCTGAAACTGCTACCTCTGCAGACATTCACGGTTTATAATCGGTTGTTGTTGTCCGATTGGGATCCAACTGCAGCCATCCATGTCACATGATGTAGGCAAACTTTATGTGTTATGGCACATCCATAGTTCTGCTTGTGTGTGTTTGTGTATGATGCATTCTGTGTGCCCATGATGATAACTGCCATGCCTGCTATGGTAAATGTCATGTTTATAAACTGAGATGGTGATATAATACCATAGGTTATCAGTACAAGCACATATAGGCATGCTGTTGATAGGAAATCATGGAAACTGTACTGCTGTGAACATCATGTTTATCTGTGTATTTGTAGTAACTGCTGTGTGAAATAGCACATATGTTTGTGCCAGATATTGCATAATCACTTTTGCATTTGCCTATCTCAAGTGCCAACCTCTTACCTGCTGTTTTTCTTCTTCCTCCAGATCCTGTATGGCATCTTGTTTTTCGTATCACTGATGTGCCTGATTAGCTATCCAAGAATCTTGGGCTAAGCCTCCTACACCCTGAACAGAAAGGTCACTGTCCTTAGTTGTTATTATGTTGTGCAGTAACGTACATGCTGCGACTATCTGAGATGTTGTTTCAGGTGTGTACAGTAGAACACCATAGAAGTGTCCAGACACCTAAATCAGGACTACAGCAGACCAGACATTAATTCAGTCATATTCCTGCTCAGTTCATGCACTTTACTAAATTCTTTCACTGCAAGCAATTGGGGATGCCATATAGGTGTCATTAGTTAGGCCACAGAGCAATCACTGTCACCTGTAAAACATAAAAACTCATCAAGTCATGACTGCTTTCCTGTTCCTTTGGTTTAGTTGAACATAAATACTTATGTCTGGGTATGGTACTCACCTATTAGGTGCCCTTAGGGAATGTCATTGTACTAAAACTGTGTAATTGATCAAATACAGGTTTTCCATATGTAGCCCTCATGCACACTGCCAAAAAACAGTGCTGTCATCTGCAGGTTACATCCACCTGCTGCATACAAGGTCTTGCAGGTTGACTGAATACCACCATTCGGATTAACGTACCTGTTTCCATTTTCACATGGGGAGACTTTATTGAGATGTGGGTTTAGTCTGTAGCTCTGAGTATGTGGAGAGCTATGTGAACTCACAGAATTGTTCCATGACTGCATGGCCCTTAGTTTTATAGTTTCTTGCAAGCTAAGTAAAGGTCAGTCATCATAAGACAGGCTGCAAGGTCATTGAGTAGACATTCAAACCAAACCACGTCTAAAGACTTATTGAACGATTCTAGTAAATTTTCTGTTTCTCATCCATAGATCCAAGTTGCACTTGAATATTTACAGGGTTAAACTTTTTATTTCTTGTGGGTGGGAGTCTTTTCCAGAACAGTGTTATCCCCTGAGAGATATCCATGTGTCCCCAAACTGTTCTGATGGTGTTGAAGAAGAGGTTTAGATCCCTAGGCTGAGTATTTCTGTTGCCATTTGACTTGCTGATGTGCAGTAATTCCATCAGTACTGAGTTGGAGGATGCCTTGTATACCAAACACAGCTTACCTCTTAGCAGTTTGTAGGATACAGAGTATAGTGACAGGTCTTTGGGTCAGTCGATGTAAGACATGTTCTTTAGGCCTGGTATCCTTTTAGTAAGGTACTTCTGTGGGCATTCCAGTTATTGCATGTGTCTGGACAGAAATATGTTAAGCAAAGTGGGACAATGACATCCTTAGATCTAGACACAATCCCTTTGTTTATAAGCTGTGCAATATAGAAGGAATATCTTACAGCAGTGAAGACATGTTGGTCAAAAGTTAGGTCACTATCCCCATATGCTCCTAAATCCCAAACAACTAGGTCAGCTCTTAGGGGTGTATTGTCAATGTGTTAGCTTCCAGACATGAATGACTTCCCAAAGGATAGAATAATGCATTTTTTTGCATTTAGTTTCAGTCCATGGCTTTGGCACCACTTATTTATTTGGAACAAGCCTTCCTGTAAAATGGCTAAGTCATTTGAGGACTCAGTGACTGCTCCTAGCTTGTAGTCATCTACACTCTTAGTCAGCCAGAGCCCTTTGGTATTGGCTTTTACTTCTGAAAATTAGACACCAAACAGGGGAAGTCCTAGCACAGAAGCACAGGGAACTCCACTGGTGACTGGTCTCTTTATGGAGGATAACTTCCCCATTTTGATCTCCTGCTTCCTATGTGTGATCCAGCTGGTAATCCAGCAGGTGCCATAAGGGTTTATTCCCAATTTATTTATGTTTTCTACTATGACTGAGTAGGCATACTTTTATACTAAAACTGGTACTCCAGAATTTAGGCTTTCAATATAACATGAAGGGTGTGAACTCAGGAATGTTTTTTGTTTTTAATAAACCAGTGTTTATTTTGTGTGACTGAGAAGTGACACTGTCCCTTAGTTTTGACTGTAAACTCATTTGTGCCTCAGGCAGTGTCTGACTTTTCATTTTATACAGTTTCTGTTTCATACTGTCATGTCAGCCAGTTACATGGATCTTTATAATGACATATCTCTGTGTGTGTTTTCTAATCAAAAGTTGGTTATACAAATAGACTGACAAACCTCTAGAAGAAACCGACTGTCAGCAGGGGTTAATGCAAATGTTGGGGAATACACCAGTGTCATTTACAAGCAGATATATATGTTGAGTGATCCAGTGTATGCAGATGCAGTAGTGAAGCCATTGTATATCCTGTTATCTGACAGAGATTGCTTTTTTTTACATATTTATTCTTCCTGTAGTTAAAAATATGTAAGATGTGTGGCAAGGGGCATATTTAGAAATCATTTCTGTAAATCTGTTGGAATGCATTAAAAATATGGAAAAGCAAAAAAACAAGCAAATGGATTTAGACAGGGTTTAATGAAGTGGGAGATTGATGTTGGGTGCTGCGGGAGGATAAGTTTCATAACACCTAACCCAGTGTTGACTGAGGCAAGATGATAGTTGAGTTTGATGGCTTATAACAGTTTAATTACACTTTTGGGAAAACAGAAATACATTTTCGGTAAGCATCTGACTTCTTTCTCTACTGAGTATATTCAGCATGAGGGTGTACTCTAGAATGTTTCTCACTTTCTAATAACATTATTTTGATTTGCTGCTGGTTAAGAGTTGCTCAATATTTGCTTTGTTTGGTGGCACTTCTTGCAGAAACACATATCATATTTTACATTTCCACAAAAGTAGTTACGTTAAATATTTATTACTTTCTTGTTTCACATATTGAAAGACTTTGAAAGTGTTTGTAAAATGTACATTTTCTTTATTTTCTTATTAATTTTGGTTCTCACTGGTTTGATCATTTAATCCCTGTGGTGCTCTTGACGTCGTCCTTCCACCAGTCTTCCTGGTTGTACTCCTCATCATCATGTGGTTAGCCCCTCCTTTCTGGACAGGTAGATTAACCTTTCAATGACTCTCTCCTTTTTTGAAGTATAAGGATGTAACACTGAGCACTAGGTTGTAGTTATTTGCACTTGAACAGATTTTTTTAGCTATTCTCTAATTCACCCACAGGTCTACATGCATAGTATACACTGCACATATTGTTGGTCCCCCAATCTCTCTGTACTTATAATGAATGCTAAGCATACTGTCAACATACAGAGGCCAGCCTACTAAGCTGCACACCCAGCGTTAGCCTCTGTTTTTTACCTACAGATGTTCCTGTGCTATACAGTCTCATACTGATGCCCAGACCTTCAGCTGTTCAGCTGTACTTCTACCAGCCATGTTCTTTTCTGCTTGTTCCACTGCTTTTACCAGATCGCCTACATCATAGCGCAGCCAGCCTGAATATGTATGTTATCACCTTCAGTTTAAACAGTTTAAACACAGTCAGTTTACATACCCCTTATATTACCTTACCAAGAGAATGCTCATTCTTCCTCCTAGTGATAATATTGACCATAGTGAAAGAGCTCCTAATTACTCAGGTAAAACAAGTGATGTCATTCATTATAGATGCCAATTCTTATGAGCATAATGGTTCTACTATGAAAGACTGACTTCCTGAAAGTCAGTGTTCCAAAAGAATGAAAAAAAAAGTTCATGAATTCCAAAAGGGTGAAATACTCCTTTTTTCCTCTCACTTGTTTTTTTTTTTTTCGGGGGGAAACACATCCCTCAATGTGGAAACCCCCCAAATTTATATATACCAACTCCATAGTTGCACCAATTCAAAGAAGGGATAAATCTCTCTGAATAAGTGAATCAGTGCTGGGGCAGAATTAAAAATTGCACCAGCAATGATTTCATATGGGAAAAAATGTTTGGCGTTATGCCATTCGTCTTTTTTTCTGCAGGCTACTGATCTTTGAACAATTCCACCTCAGGCTTGTGTAGGAGAGCCAAGCAGAACACTGAACTGTTTAACATTTTTGCCACATGCATTTGCTAAACTCCTCCTCCTAGATTACATTAATGCAGTGGACCCAGTTGCACTGTGGCCTGTGATCAGATTTATATTTCAGTTTATAAAATGACTAACCTTCATTAGGACTACTGCAAGTGGGAGTTTTCTTTCTTTCTTTTTTAATTTGGACAATTTAAATGTTTTCATTTTTATAGTATGGATATAAAAATGATAAAGGAATATAAACAGATATCCTTTACGTTCTTCATGTAGACAATCCAGTAGTGTGCACTTCTATAATATATAATGTGCAATAACACAACATTCATAATAAACTGTAAAACAAAGAGATATTTGACAGACACTCAAGTCCCAAGCACTCAAAACCCACTGTCTCAAAGATAGGAACTTGAGAGGCTTGTAGCTCATGTAAGTTAATGCTCAAACTCAAATATGAGTTCAGGCAAGCAGCCATTGGGAAGGGAGGTAGGATTAGTGAGCAGCAGAGGGAGACTTGATTTAGGGAGAGGGGTCGGATTTTAGGATTAGATTAAGCTTTTCTAACTTTTGCAATAGGCTACAAAATAAGTTTTTCTGACTTTGATAGCTACACAGTGGCTAATGTTTTTTTTACCACTGTCTAATATTCAATGGTGGTATCATCTTTTTATGATTTGACCATTTATTTTGTAAGCATAATATATATCTGTTTGCAAAGATGTTTTGTGAAAGTACATTTAATGATAGTAATGGTGAGGTTATCACTGCTGCACCAGGTACATATTTTTGTAGACCGTCTAGGAGAATTTGATGTGTTTTATTAAAGTAATTAGGTTAGCAAGTTTACAGTCATATACATATTTGGTTATACATTGTCAGATATTAGACTAAAAATCAGAAATCGTCCAAAAGGAAGTGGACCCAATATAAAGGTCTGTGGGACACCATTGGTAGCCCATATTAAGAGAGAGACATAAGTGAAGGTTTCTAGGAAAGATGCAGTATTTTGAAAATGTTTACCCAAACTGAAATAAGTTTGGCTGTGAGGAAGCTTTAAAAGCAATATGAAACTTGGGGATAGAGTTATGGGTAAGAAAATATTTTTGAAATATAAAAATTAGGAATGCAAACAGGTCAATGGATGTGTCTATGGTAAAGAAGTTTAGATGGCCACAAACCCCTTACAAAGTATATTCAGAAAATATCTGTACAGGGCAACTCTAGTATGACAAAGGATGTTACTTAAGCCACAGAAGTATTATTTGAAAGTGAAATATAAAAGAGACAAGAAACTATATATAACAGGTTTGCTTAGCAGAACATATTTACCAGAGAAGTGTGAAGGAGTGTTAGAAGAATTAAATATTCTGTGGGTAATTCCACTGTTTACTTGTAACAGAAAAAAGTAGAATTCCAGAAATGTACTGACACTGACTTAGAAATGCAGCTACTGAAAAGTGGGAATATGAGGCTGGCCTAAAGAAATACAATTCATAGAGGTACTAGGCAAGAATGTCTTCTGTTGCCAGGGCTGATTCTAGCAGTTAATGAGGAATTGGCTACCTGGATTAGTAATGCATTGCAGCACTATCAGAATTCAGGAAGCATGCCGTTTTCCTGGTGTATGCAGCCGATTGCATACTTATGGCAGAAAATATTGGTGAAGTCCTTCCAGTATTGCTACAGGGATTTGCATTGTTCATAAAGATTTCAAGACTTGAGTTAAACAGAAACAAATCAGTCCTGAATATAGTTGGAGAAGGAAAAATAGAGGAGCAATCAAAAGTATTCAGGAGATTGGATACCCAATATATTTAGGCCTGGAAGTGGGGCATACTTATGATGAAGCAGTTGGCTGGAATTTAGGTAATCTGAATACAAAATCCAAGGATACTACAGGTAGGAAGGAAGAAAGCCTATAAATTACAAGGAAGATAAATCTGATCAAAGTAATGCTCCTTCATGAATTTTACATGTTATTCAGCATTTACCTATGAGGTATAAGCACCCTTTCATAAATACATTGTAACTATTGTTAGAAGATTATGCAGAAGGAACATATAGGCACAGGATTACTAGAAAAATAATACTTATGTTGTCATCTGAATGAGGATGGGACTTAGATTGTATCTCCACCCAGGTCACTGATTTTAATATTGCTCATATTGGATAAAAATGAATGAGGAGGGTATGTCTCAGTGGTGGTGGGAGAGCCGGTTGCCTTTCACTTTTAACATTTCTAGGCAGAATGGTGAGCCATTAAGGAAAAAGAATTAAGCAGTTTGGGGATATCCATGTACTGCAGTGTCAGTGATGCAACAATTAGAATGAAAAAGGAAATGTGCATGTATTATGATCACTGAATTAAATGCATATGTTTTATTATATGACACTGGCACAGCAAAGGTTAACCAGCTGGCTTATTTTAAGAAAAATAAGGGAAATGTAAATGAGCTGTTAAATCACTGAACAGCACCCCACAGTGCTGAGTAGGACTGGAGACGGTAGGTCTGGGGGCAGCCATTATCTGCTAGCTTTTGTAAAGAAGGGGAGAAGCGTTATAAATGTTTTTGGCTCCTAGGAACTGCCATAAAAGCTCTAAATATGTATTGTAGCAGTCTGCTAAAGTCCTGTCTCAAACTTCAAAAGGAGATATCATGGGAACCTAGAGTCAGGTGACCAGATTAGGTCATTCTGCAAGTCATCTTGGATATTATATTTTACAGGCAGTAATCACAGAGAATAGAGTATTCTGTTTGGGAAGCCTGACTAGAAAAACTGCTCATGCATTTCATCTTGCCTTGCCCAAGTAAGATATTAGGGAACAGTGTAATTCCCTTAGATTCAGTCTGGAGTATAGTGAAGCTTAGTCTAGAGATTGTTTTTCTTTATTTGTGTGAGTCTGTCCATCAATGTTGTTTTCAATATTTTCTTTGAACTCTGTGGTTTACTGTGGATATATATGTAGTATTGTCTTGTTCTTTTATTATTTATATTTAAACTTTATTTAAACTTTTCATTGTGGGTGGTCCTTTTTAGAAAGTATTAACCTTTGAGAGTACTTATTTTTATTTGGTGACACTGTGTGGGCCACTCCAGAAGGCCTAGCCATCTTGGTGAACTACTACTATTGGTATTAGTATTAGTATTAATCTTGCACAGTATTATTAGATACCCTTTGTTAAAGGCCTTAGAGTAGCTAATTGTGAAGTGTTTGGTGGCAGTGGTAACTACCTTATAGTCTGGGCAGAAGAGGGCATAGCTAGTAGACTTGTGCCAGCCTTTCCCAGGTGTGTATGTGAGTGTGTGCAAGTCAAATCTCTCAAAGCTTGTGTGTGTTAGCTACTTGGGGCAGGGATATGAAGCACTGGGTTTACAGAGAGGGTGCTGGAGGACTTGGCTTGGACATTCATTGGACACTTGGCTGAGGACCTAACCCTACAACTGTACCAGTGTAGAGTCTGATTAGGGAACTGGAGGGAGACAGATATTGAGACAGCCAGACCCTGAGCTGAGTGTGTGCCCTGTGTACTCTTAAGAGAAATTGTGTTTGAGCAGAGAGGTCTGCATCTGGAAATACTGAGTGTATCCATTTGTATTCCAAGTGCACATCCCTCCCCAGTGTCAGTGGTGAAGATTCAGGATCCTTGATTGCTGGTGTAGTGTGGGGACGACACATAGTGGTGCCCATCACATATTGGAAGCAGAGGTGGGGGTCACACCTTTTTATTGCTTTCAACCTTTGAAATTAAACTTAGTTCTCAGTTCAATTTGGAAAGCTTGACAAAAAATAAAATAATTTCTGTCCTTTATTTAAAATAAACTTGTTTTTTTATGAACAGGGTAGTTTTAGAAAGCTAAGTAGTACCTTCTTTTTTCTTTTTTATAGCTTTGAAATTTTATATTTTGACCAGAGTCTTTTATTTATTTATTTATTTGATTTGCCTATATATTTGTGTCTTACTGGCAAATGTTCACAAGCACAGAAAAATATCCCATAACTCATTGATAGTGCCTTGAGCAGATGTTGGCTATTGAGGATAGTATTGTGGTCTCATTCTATAAATGCAGGGGGGGGTAGTTTTACAAGGTTAGAGTTCATTTTGAATATACCTTATTCTCTTCTATCTGTGGTTACTGTTAAGTATGGCTCATTGCCTATTACACTGATCCCGATGAGAGTCTTAGTTTATACATGCCTGCCAACGTTAACTAGAGTTATAGTGTATTCTTTGGTGATCTTGTACCCCTCTAAAGTCCCAGTGCTTTGGAGCCACATTACCAGGCAGTGCTTCTGCTACACAATTCTGCATTGGGTGTTAGCCTTCCAAGTGAGTAGAAGTGCACACATGCGAGGGGAAGGCATTGTGGGCAACTGTAATAGGGCTGTTTGCTTATCCCTCTACTGAGCAGATGGGGTAGGACATTCAAAAAAATTGTTCTTATTGCTTGGAGACTGGCAAGAGTATAATGCGTCCTCATTAATGCTTGAATTATGGCAGCTCTTGGATAGCTCACGGCACAGCTCTGGATAGAATACCAGAGGAGATGAATGAATAGATATTATCTGATCAACGGTAGATTTGATGGTTGGCAGGCATGTGGACAAAAATAAGACAGAAAATTTTACTGCCTGAAGGAGAAGAAGAGCCTTTGATGCACATATTGGTGAATGTTTTGAAATATCTTTACCGCACAGTTCTTCAAATTCTCTTGTAGCTAGCTGTCATTTGGATACTATTACTTTTAGGTCCCTCTGAGGGGTTCTGTTTGTTTGATTGAAAGCACATTTGGATGACTGAGAAAACAGTACAAAAAAAAAGAATGAAAACCTATTTAGTCAAATACTCATTTGGTTGAAATCATACTTCATATAATGTGGTTTAGTTACACATAGTATTGTAATAAAGCAGTAGAAATATGGGGAAATATATGAATGTGTTTATCTGATGATTGCAAAAATGGTGATTGGTGCTGCCTATAAATTATCGCTGCAATTGCACTTTCTATTTGAGTGCCATCAGTGCTTCACTCCATGTGGCCTTTTCTCTTTACTCAAGTTCGGCGACTGCAGAGTTAGTATATTTAATTAAGGGGGAATGAAAGAGCTTATCCCCCTTTAGAAATGCTTTTTAAGATAATTTCCTCTGTATGCTGCTTTGTACAAATTTTGATTTGACAAAATAAGATTTCAGTCAAATGAATTTTTAACCATGTGGGCTCAATCTGTTGTGATTCAAACAAATGTCAACCACCACAGATTCCTTTGAGGGTGCACTCCCACCTAATAGGGATGCATTTTTGGTCAACATTTTCAACCTCCTCTTATACATGTTTTCTAACTACATGTCTTATTTACTTTTGCTGATTTGAATGACATTTCCTTGATCATCATATCCCATGTAAAAATATGGAGGCACTATCTGATCAGTTAATTAGCATGAAGACTGTAAACATGTGACTGCTGTATGAGCTGGGTCTACAAACATCAAGTTATATCAGTTATTATTTCTTTCTCTAGTATTACCAGCTCATTTTAAACCTTCATCTTTATGCTGTACATCGTTTGTGTCTGCCCACACATATATTGGTTTGGCCTTTTCTTAGACAGAGGTTATTACTTTGGTGTAGCTCATGTGGCTGCTAAATCTTGTCAGTAGTAATAGTGTCTTTTATACTCCCTCCAGAATTCTCCAGGTTATTTTCATTCTATTATTTGAATTATTTAGTAACATCTCTGGGAAGTCTCTTGCCACATTGTTGTGTTTTATTAGCATGCTTGCCCCCATGTTCACCTTTTACACTGTCTGGAATGATACATCCTTACCTTGATACCAGCATACTTTACAAATATCAAAGCACCACCTGGTGAATGATGGCTTCGTATACGGTCTGCTCTCCTGTAATAAACTTCTTCTCCCTTAAAAGCCTTTCATTCACTGAACACAGTAACTCCTGTAATGCTTTCTGAACTCTGAACGTTTAGTCTTAGTGAATGCTTTTCTCAATGCATACAGAGTGGAGGTGAGTTGTGCCACTGGCATGCTTCTGGTAGTCCCTTCTAGAGCAGGCAACCTCTGAGCCAGAACAGAGGGAAGGTTTGGCTTTTGACTAAAAAAAAGATGATCTGTGCTGTAACCATAGACAGTATGCATAGCTTCATTTGCTGTCAAACACCAGCCTATAATACCATTTCCCACTTATATGTTCTCACTGGCTGTACATTTTCAAACATTATTTCCTTAAGCTTCTGACTGTGCCACACCTTCCTAGATGCCTGGTGCTGCAAGGATTGCGTTCAGACATAGATATAGTTTTAGTATTAAAGTTCTCTGCTGTATCTCTAACGACATCATTATTACATTCTCTGCCATTGTCACTAAATAGCTTTTGAGGTGGGATGTTTTTACTTATTCAGTAACAAATATAGTGCAGTTTCTTGTGCTTATAATGATTCTAACAGTGAATCATCTGCAATGGTCAGTGATGTAGAGATACCAAAAACCAGGTTCAGATTCATTTAAGCCCATAGCAACTGTCCCATTGTACTCTTCGGTCAAAGGTAAGGCAACAACTTTAGGTTTAGGTTTGCTGTACTTTTGGCAAATCTCACAATTGTCAATGACCTGTTTCAGACTAGAAATACACTGAGGATCTTTATTGCCTGAACTACTAAGCAGTTTCTGTTGTCCATGGGATCATGTCTAAATTGAAGATGTATTTTCTTTAAAACTTTGTTTATCTCCAAAGTTAGATTCTCAATAACCATTTTATATTCCAGACTGATTACTGTGAGTCCTGGAATAGTGAGACTCAATGAACAAAAATGCAGACTTAGATATGCTAAGTCCATGAGTGCTGTGGTTTCCTCCGACATTCCAAAGACATGCAATAGGTAGCTTGGACACTCTAAATTGGCCCTAGGTGTGAGTGTATGTGTGAGCATGTGGTACACCCTCCGAGGAGGGTTGGGTGCTGGGCTAGCAACCCCACCCTGTAAAGCCTGTAACCACTACTGAAACAACATATGCTGGCGAGTGCTCATTGCCCTATGTGCTGAAAGGCACTGTGTGGACACAATATATATATATATATATATATATATATATATATATATATATATATATATATATGTAGATAATATATAATATATAAATTCTGGGGGTACAGGGTCTTGGCCCCCTTACAAAATACAACTTTAAAGGAGAACAGCAATGTTTTAAATTTGCTGTTCTGTATTTTCACACTTATCCCCATAGTGCTGAAGCTCATATTTACGAGACTCAAAATTACAATAAGTAGCCATTAGTCTCTAAAATTTTGAGGTTTTCACTCTAACAAGAACTCTCTTTTCATAATTTTATAGTGTTGATATAATATTAGAGCTGGATCATGCTCAAATGGGACTCTAGGCAAGGCAAAATACACACACACACACACACACACACACACACACACACACACACACACACACACACACACACACGACATATTATTCCCAACACATGACAAACAAATATAGAAATATAACTTGTGACTAAGTAACTGTGTGTGTGTGTGTGTGTGTGTGTGTGTGTGTGTGTGTGTGTGTGTGTGTTTGTGCACGTGCATGCATGGGTATGCATTTATATGTATATACACATGCACACACACAAACATAAACACATATACACACACACACACACACACACACACACACACACACACACACACACACACACAGCTATAAGTTGATTTGGATTTTACAGTTTACATTGCTATTTCTCTGGGCTCTTAAGTGGCTTATCAGTATTACTTATCTAATGTTATGTTTTACTCACTTTCAAAAAGTTATCCATTGTTATTTTTCATAGCTCTTAAGTCTATTATTAGCATTGCTCATCTAATTCTGTGTTGTAGTCAATTTTCAAACTTAAAACAAAAAGCCAGATTTGGACATTTGTGCAAGTTATAAGCAGTTTGCATGATAGTTACCCCACCCTTTCCCCACCCCACTTGGTATTTTACTTTACAACAAGCGTCTTCATCTTGGGACTGCTGAAAGCTTGAAACAAAGCATTTGGACTACATTTTGCATTCAGGGAAGTACATTTAAACTAAGTTTAAAATATTGCACTTATCTTACTTTTTAAATCAGTTTTGTGTGTTCTGTTTGCTCTTTATCTGAAGTTAAAGCTATTAATGTAAGGCATTTTTATAGTCTGCAGTGCTTTTTGATTTCTGTGCTGGGCCCAGGTGCTTTCAGTAGGCCCTCATTTTATTGCATTTTTACTAGCTCTCCTGAATTGGTTCCCCACTCACTCACCCTATTCCTGTTGTGGTTTTATATTTGGAGGCTTTTGAGCTGCCTTTCCCTGCTGTATATCTGGCCTTGGAAGCTCCTCCCAGTCCCATATTTTGTGTACCTACCTCTAGAAGCTCCTCCCCATCTTAGCTCCTTTGCTCATCTTATTGGTTACTGACAGAAGAAACTGGGTAGGCCCTTCCTTTTTCTGTTAGCATACTCTGAAATTGCTTTAAATTGTGTGCATTCTTCATTGCATTCTTGCCTACCTTTGAATTACCTTGTAATTACTTGTATGTATTTGCTTGGTTTGTTTTCCATAACTTTTCACTTGTGGATAACTACAGTGTATTTTTACATTAAGAAGACTTGGACTGTAATTCTAGTGGGAGTAGAAAGGTAACCTTCTGTGTCTAAGTTAGAATACATGCAGATAGGTTTAAGTGATAATTACTTATTGTAACTGGTTGCTTGATGTGTTTCTGATAATTTTTCATTTGTGGGTAACTAAACAGTGTTTTTACATTAAATAGACTGGGACTGCAATTCTACTAGGAGGAGAAAGGTAACCTGGTCTGTCCAAATTAGGCAACACACAGGGAGGCTTAATGTGACAATTATGTGTTGTAGCTACTTATTTGATTTGTTTCTGATACCTTTTCACTTTTGGTTAACTAAAGCATGTTTTTTACATTAAGAAGACTGGAACTGCTATTATAGTGTCATGAATAAAGTAGCCTGGTCAGTCCAAGTTATGAAATACACAGGAAAGCTTAAAGTGAGATTGTTTCATTAGCCAGAGGGTTTTTTAGGGACTTAATTATTCGGTGTTAATCTGCACTTGAGAGATACTTTTGTTGTGTTTTTACATTAAGAAGTTCTAGGATCATCTGTCTGGTGGCAGAGGGGGTTACCTGGTTTGCATGAATTGTGAAGCACTCAGGGAGCTCAACATGTAGTTGTATATGTGCCAGAGGGAATGGGAATTAATTTACAGCTTTTTTTCTGTCTGATATAAATTAGGGGTGTTTTTGTGGAGCTGTTCAAGGCATAGTGGTGATTACCCTGTATAGTAGTAAACTATAAAGCTAGTATTTAGGACTTTAACCTGTAACACAGAAAGGCTTTATGTGGAGCTAAGCTTAGGGAAGCTAGTTAGTGCATCAAACAGCACTAATATCAGATCATAGCACTATCTAACATCTAGCTTTAAGCTTAGGCACCACTCAGGTGACCTCTGTAAAACCAAGACTATGGATGAGGGGAAAATGGTCCATACTGTATACCTTCACCTGGCCAAGGCTTTTAATATAATACCCCAGTCAGGCATTCTTGATAAACTCTCAGAATGAGGCATAAATCCCTACAAAACTCACTGGATTGCTGGCTGGCTCATAGATAGGACCCAAGAAATCAGAATGTGTGAAACCACCTCCACCAGGAGACCAGTCACCATTTGGGTACCAAAGGGCTCTGTGTTGGGTCTGCTCTTGCTTGGCATCTACTTCTTGAAGTCAAGGCTAATGTCAAAGGCCATAGATGACTGTTTATTTGGAGCTGTCATTGATTCCCCCTATGACACTAACATCTTACAAGAGGGTCTAACACAAACAAATGATTGGTGTCAAAGCCAGGGATTAAAATTAAATATGAAGAAATGCATTATAGTGCCATTTGGTAAATTGTCCACCCAAGCTGATTGCTCCATTGATAAAACACCCTTAAGAGCTGATGCAATAGTTAGAGATCTGGGAACATATTTAGACAGTAATCTGGCCTTCGACCAATATGCAGCCAAAACAGTAGGAAAATCATTCTATGTCTCCCAAGTCATAATCGTGGGTAGAGCATCCAGGTCCAAGGAAGTTATAGTACCACCCTACTCTGCCTTTAACAGCCCTTTGGCTTGTACCTAACCAGGCACTTTCAACAGTTGGAATGCCATCAAAGGTTCCTCACCAGAAGAAGCCAGGGTATGATTACTCTGTCCTATATAGATCACCTTAAAGTCCTATCTCTGTACTCATTCTCCTACAGGTTACTGACAGGCGATCTATGCCTATCATTTAAGGCATCCTCAGATCCAGTGCTGAAGGATCTCTTGCACATCTGCAAAACAAACAGCACCAGAAACAGTAGATCCAAGGACCTGAATTTTTCCTGCAACTTAAATAGAACATGCAGGGCAGATCGATATGTGTCTCAAAGGATTCCTGTACTATAGAATAAGTTCTCCATCTATATGAAGCAGAGTTCATCCCTGACCCTGTTCAAGAGAAACCTTGATCATTGGATGGGAAATTGCAAATTCATTCCCAGTTTGACCCCCATACCTCTGGTGGACAGCGGTCAACAGTAAGTAAATTAATCCCTAACGAACATACCTCCCACATAACCTTTAGCTACCTCTTTACTAACATATTCCACCATATAGGCATCCAAGGAACTTGGGAACAAAACTAGAATGGGTTGGATTGCATGGCTAGGCTTGTAAAGACCTTGGTGGT
This sequence comes from Protopterus annectens, assembly GCF_019279795.1. Taxonomy (NCBI): domain Eukaryota; kingdom Metazoa; phylum Chordata; order Ceratodontiformes; family Protopteridae; genus Protopterus; species Protopterus annectens. The sequence continues at coordinate 91,211,456 of NC_056725.1, forward strand.
TGTTAGCCTAGTATAAACCTATTAACTTATGACACATATAGCCACATCCTATAGTGCCTCAAGTTCTAAATGAATAAGGCAACCATTACACAACCCAATATGCTAGTCATAGGTGACTCCATTGTGAGGCATACATATGTCCAATCCACCAGGATGAGTAAGGAAAGAGAGTCATGGTCAGTTGCCTATCAGGGGCTATGATCCATCAGACTATGCACACACTCAAGTCCTTGAACCACAAGTACGAGTTTGACTTTGTCAGAGTCCATGTAGGCATAAATGACCTGAAATACACCCCCGGATTATATGAAGAGAGACATGATAGACCTCTTGAAATATGTGTGCCAGGGTTGTAGGAGCCTAGCACTAAGAAGCATCTCACCTTCTTCAAGGATGATGCCACAATATGAAAAGAAGATGATTGATTTTAGTAATCGGCTTAGGTTTTGTTGTCACTCTAAGGGGGTACAATATTTGTCAGCATGGAAAGGTGTGGTCGATAAACCATGATGCTTTGCCTGGGATAGTCTGCATCTGTTCCCTCTTGGCTTTGCAATATTGCCTAAAACATTGTCCTACCCAACACTGCTTTTTTTAGGTAATGCCAACTGACATAGCAAAACCAACCCAAGAAAATATAAAAGCATTACTGCTCGGCGCTAGGAGTCTAAACAAGAAAATCCATTCCCTCCAAGCTCTCCTCACTCTGGAGAATGCAGATATTTGTGCAGTTACTGAGGCATGCTGTGGAGAGCACCCTATCAATGCAGGGCTACAATGCCATTCACACAGTTAGCCCAGCTACTGCACAGGCAGGGCTAAAGATGGAGGTGTCTCAATTTACATCAAAAACAAATATGCCTCACGGCTGGTCAAACTGAGGAAAGCCTGAGCTTCTCCACATTCAAATCACCACAGGCAAAGTCCCATACCACATTCTCACAACACATACTTAATATTCATTGACAACTTTAGCTACCTTGTTATAAACTGGGAATCCTACACAAACCCAGACTTGTAGTCCAAGAGATTCTTGGATATTGTAAACACAAACACCCTAGACTTGGTAGTCCATATACCTACTAGGAGTGTAAACATACTGGATCTTATACTTTCCTGAATGGGAGAGCACTACATTCCTCCCCCTGTGTAGTGTCCACACTGGTAAGGTCAGACCATAAAACTGCCTCCTTTGAAAAAAAATAAACCCCATGACACTATCTATCCCTGGAACATTTAGTGACTATTCTTTGGCAAACTTCCTACTATTAAGTGATAATTCGGAAAAATTTCAAGTCCACAAACCCTGAGAACACTACTGCCTATTTGGAATTTTTCATAGAAACCCTATATAATCCCATTAATAGCTTCACAGAAATAGATGTACCTACCAGAAATAAGCACAGAACAACCTAAAAACAGAAGCCACCCAGGTAAATAGGTTGTATAAGAAAAGGAAGAAAACTGTGGCAACCATTAGGAACTTCAATACCCAGCAAGATGAAAACTCTCTCATCAATCTAAAGCAACTCAGAGGGCAATCAAGTCTATCAAAGTCAAATTTGAGATACAAATAGGCTCCCAGGCCAAGGACAGCCACAAGACTTTTTTATCTATATCTGCATCCTGAAAGACAGTACACAACAATGTGCAGAACTCATGGTAAATGGAGCCACCTACACTGACATGCAATATGTAGTGAATCTACTGGCCAGCAAATTCGCCTCCAATTTCACCCCTTTGTCCCTCCCAGTCACCACACAGGAAATACATAACTCTCCCAACTGTCACTAGGGAACAGGTCCTTAATGTACTCTCCAAGATCAAGAACACCGCATATATGGAGCCCATTAACTACAGATCCATAAGTCTGATTAGTCTCATATGCAAAGCCATGGAAAGAATTATCATGGAAATGATTAACACTGACATAGAAAACCTCCAGATTCTGGATACAATACAGTTTGGCTGGGGCAAGTCATGCCTAATCAACCTGATGGACTTCTTTGAGAAGGTCAACAAAACAATGGATGAAAGCAAAATGGTGAATACTGCCTACCTTGACCTGATTAAAGTATTTGATAGAATATCTCACTCAGGCATTGTAGATAAACTCATGATATTAGGCATAAACCCTTATGTGACTCACTAAATGGTTAGGTGTCACACAGATAGGATCCAAGAACTTAGGGTAGTGGAGTCTCTCTCCACAAGGAGGATGGCCTTTAGTTAGGTCTGTCAGGCCTCTGTGCCAGGCCTCTGAAGTCAAGGCCAACACAAAGAGCTTCTGGCTGACCAAGTTTGCAGATGATTGGAAATTAGATACAGTCATAGAATCACTCCAAGTCCAAGACACTAATATTCTCCAAGAGGGCTGATACAGATAAATAACTGGTGTCAAAGCCATGATTTAAAACTCAGTGCCAAGAAATATATAATAGTATCATTTGGAAAGTTGGCTACCTCTAGAAACTACCACATTGACAACACACCTCAGAGTAGACCCAGGTATTTGAGGATGCATGTAGACAGTAACCTGACCTTCAACCATCATGCGTCTCTGGTAGTAAGGAAATTATTTTATATTGCACAACGTATAAGCAAGGGTATAGCATCTAAGTCCAAGAAAGTCATCTTTTCACTGAAAAAATCCCTCATCGGACCAAACATTGAATACAATGCCTCCATCAGTATGTATAACCAGGTACATGCAACAACTGTAACATCGACAAAGGTTCCTTACAAAAAGGATACAGAAAGTAAATAGCATGTCATACACAGATCACGGCTTCACAGCCTTATTCTTGTAATTGGTCTCTGACAAACTGTTAAGGGTTGATCTATGTGTGGGTTACAAAGCATCTTCAGATCCTACTCTGATGGATCTGATGCATATTGATAAAACAAAGAGCACCAGAACCACTCATTCTAGGCAATAAAATCTTGCCAGAGACATAAATGAGATGGAGGACTAGGGATGTGCCTTAAAGGCTACCTCTCCTCTGGAACAAGCTTCCCATCCATGAGAAGCAGAGTTCTTCCCTAAACCAATTCAAATGTAACTTTGACTAATGGATGGGGAATCAGAAATGCACCGCTGCTCTAGCACCTATGTCTCTGTAATGGACAGAGACAGTTTGCACATGTTCGACCACCCAAATCCTAACCTACATATACTCATTAAAACAAATTTAGGATGCATGGCTAGGCTTACATAGGCACTTATGGTCATATGAAAACAATTACATGATCAGTATGTCAACATTCCGCATTACAGATCATGCTTCTTTATCAGGCAACAGCATCAAAACAAAGCAGTTAAACATTCCTCTCTACAACCTTCAGGCAGCTTGACAAAATAGAAAACAGACATATCACACTTTAGAGGGCAACTGATTTAATAAAAGGGAACCACATCAGTTACTTGCTTATATGCTGGACAGCAGCAGCATTTGTTTGTTCTTTTTATGCTGTTTAACTATTTTTAAACATTTTTTGCTGGGGATGACAGAAAAACTTACATCTCTCGCTCTCTGGTTCTGTAAGGTAATGGGGTGTTTAAAAAATTGAATACGTATTGCTCACAAATACATTGCTGAATCACAATCACCAACCACAGCACAATAGAACCTCTGTAATAATAGTGCCATTTACAAAATGTCTGTATAGATGGTTGTGTGCTTTAGGGAAATCAGGAACTTTATTCTGACAACAAAATTCCATCCTGTTCCATGTGGTGCCACATAGCTGATTTGTGATCTCATTGGCCAGTTATCTGGTGATGTCAAGCCTCAATGTAGCTCTAGATTTGAATGGGTATGAATAGTACAATCAAGTAAGTCAACAAGAAGAAGAATGTGTTCAGCAATAAAATACTGCAATTAACTATGAAAAACTATTTTTATGCTCCATTGTATCATCAATGATACGTTAAACAATGGCATCGCTGCATGTGATTGTGACAGTGTGTGGGGTGCATTATATAGGTGCTGGGAGAGCCACCAGATAGCATAACTAGTATACTAACAATGGTATTGCAAAGCATTATTTTTTCTTGGATTTTTCTTATAGCAATAGTATTTCCTTTTCTCATGTGGGCAAAGATACACAGTCATGGGACATTGTGACAATGACTATGTATCTCTAACCACTACATTAAGAAGAGTATTTATATTTTCAGATGGTAGGGTTTCTGCATAGTGCATCTGTGAGAGGAATGCTGATCAGGGAACTTGCTATATTGTTGTGAATAGAACATTCCATAGGTAGGGCTATAGGTGTCAATGAGTTAATGTTTATGGCCCCCCCCAGCTAACACCCTAAGCATAAATGACACAAAAACTATTGTCATTCTCTGCTGTTATATTCCCCCAGGTAATAACTCTCCCATCATTGAAGACATGTTACAATGGGCCACAGATAATCTTCCCTAAGAAACCATCTTGCTAGGTGACCTGAACACTGATTGGTCAGCCTGTACCTGTAACAACCACACTAACCATATTAATCTTTACAGTTTTACCCAACTTATCCAAGAACCCACTAGAATCGCCAAAAATACCCACAGTCTATTCTAGATTGGACACTAGTTAAATGCCCCAAACAAAACTATCACTCAGGATACCTTCCTGATGGTCTTAGTGACCATCTCCTCTCCTTACTCCTGCGGAAACGTACCAACATAGCCAAACCCATTGTTTTTAGACAAGCCAGAGATGATTGTAAACTAAATCTACAAGAACTAAACAGTATTCTAAAACATAGTAACTGGAAACAACTACAAACCCTAAATCTAGACCAAACCATTGACTACTTCAACAATATTCTCATCATTATCCTTGATAGACTCGCACCAATTAGGAAAATAAGAGACAAGTCAAACTATGCACCATGGCTAACTAAGGAACCTAGAGCCCTTCTAAAGTCAAGGGATAAGGCTTGGAGAATTTGGAAGAAATACAATTCTAGCCTAGCCAAACAAAGTTACCTACAATTTAGAAATCAGGCCAAGAGACAAACTAAACTCAATAGACAAAATTACTTTTTCAATATCCAAAACAAACATTCAAAAGATCTCTAAAAGTTTTGGCATCCCATTAACTCTGTCCTAAAACCAGGCAAAACTACCACTCCCACTCCTAATTTCACAACTGACAGCAAGGACATTGCCTCCCAATTTAATCACCACTTCACAAAATCCATCTTAACACTATCCTCCTAACTATCCAAAACAGCCCTACATATAACCCAACCAAATGAAAACATCCCATCCTTTACCTTCTCACCCGTTTCCACCTCAACAATTAAAAACACCTCCTAAAAGTGAAACCTACACCCTTGCTGCTGACAATCTACCAGCCAACTTCCTAAAAATATCTGCTGAATCCTTATCCTACCCTATTTCTATTCTTATCAATTGCTCCATACAAGAAGCATATGTCCCACAGATGTGGAAGGTTCATACATTATTCCACTACATAAAGGCGGAAACTCTTATGAATACTCAAATTATCACCCCATTGCCATTCTATCCCCCTTATCTAAAATACTAGAGAAATGTATACATTCTCAGGTAACACAATTCCTAAACCCACAGCATATCCTCTCCCCCACACAGCATGGTTTCTGACAACACCATAGCACAACCACCGCTCTGCTCTCTTTCACCAATCTGATCAACCAACATAGACATAATAACAACTTTGTATCTGCAATATTTCTAGACCTCTCCAAAGCATTTGACATGGTTTCACATTCCTTACTACTAGACACCCTGACATCCCTATCCTTTGCCCCTTCCGCTATAGCATGGTTTAAAATCTGTCTGTTAAATAGGCAACAATCTGTCCAATGGCAAAGTGTACTATCTCCCTTACTCCCAACTACCATAGGTGTACCACAAGGCTCCATATTAGGCCCACTTATTTTCTCCATATTTACCAATAATCTCCATACCACCACAGAGCATGCTTCACTTACACAATATGCTGATGATTCATCTCTTATCTGTTCAGCTCCATCACTTTCCACCCTACAACAACTCACCCAGGAATCCTTTAGCTCTGTGGAAAGTTGGATCACTCAGACCCAACTTATCCTAAACCCTAATTAAACCAAATTACTACTTTTCACCCCCAACAAAACCATTTTCATCCCTCTATCCTTCACTATCTCCTCCAAAATTTTACAAACTTTTAAAAAAAATCCATAAAAAAATGATAACACTATATAGGCACAGGAAATCCCTCTCAAAACAAGCACGGATTGCCCTAGCCCAAACTCACCTCTTGTCTACCTTAATGTATGCTACTCCAATTCTTATCCAGCTTAGAAAAAGACCTTGCCAGACTCAAATCATGTTATAATAAAATCGCCAAGTTTGCAAACAACTCCACCTTTAGAACCCACCATTGCCAGGCTCTAAGGGAACTGCAATGGCTGGAACTTCCCCAGCTACTAACCTATCACCAATTAGTCATTGCCTACAATGTGGCAACACATCCAGAAAAAAAACCTGCACTAGGCCAACTTCTCACCCACTATAATACAAATCGTCCTTTCCAATCTTCCAACAAACTCCTCCTCTCTATCTCTAGGGCTAACAATACTCCAGGAAAAGCACTGTTCTCCCACTCCATAGCTAGAACCTGGAATAATGGTTACCTATTACAACCGTGAAACCGCAGTTGCGTGAATATGGAAACATCGACACATATTGAGCGAACCCCGAAAACACAGAATGTCCTGAAGCATGAAATTCAAAATGTCGAATTGTCATAGTTGGTCCTTCTCTGGTATTGCTCCTTAAGGTAAGTGTGCAATAGTTACGGACCTTAGGGTTAGGGTGCGGGTTAAGGTAAGTGCATACATAGTAATATATGTAAGCTTTAGTTTAGGGTTAGAAGTAGGGTTTTGTTAAGTGTATGTATGTGGATTATTTATTTTGTTTGGGTAGGTAGTACGTAGTGGGTGGTGAGTTTGGCCATCTATGCTGATTCGACAGTTTGAATTTTGTGGTTCAGGACGTTCGGTGTTTTTGCGGTTCGCTCATTATGTGTCGACATTTCTGTATTCGCGTATGTGAGGTTTCGCGGTTATAATATAGACCCTGGAATGATCTCCCTCCTGCTCTGATTTCTGCCTCTACCTCTTTTCACTTTAAAAACTCACTTAGAACACACTTAAAGAATAAGTGGTTATGTTAAGTCCTCATATTATTCCACTTATATACCTCACTTCCCAGTATACCTGTTGTAATGTATATTACAGTCTAGGTCTTCTCGTAATGCTGATTGAATTTGTATACTTATTCTGTTATTAACCATGTGTAACTATTGTTTCCTATATATATATATATATATATATATATATATATATATATATATATAGGTCTTATGTCTTCTGCTGTACACTGTATTTTAACATATTGTTTGAAAATTCTCTGTAGACTGTATTTTAACATATTGTGTACAATTTTTCTTACTGTGGAGCTTTTCTCCCCGGGCCTCCACTGAAAATGGACCTGTGTCCAGTCGGACCATCCTGGTTAACAAATGTAAAATAAAAATAAAATAAATAAAAAAATGGTCGCCTTGTGCTGGATCTGGCCCTCCATAATAATGTCTGGATCTGGTGAATTAAAGAATCACTGGTTGTTTAAACACTTGTGGCTGAAAGCAGTTCACAGGAAACATTGGTGATATTCATGGCTGCTATGCGAATGCTCAGTGGGCATGGGCGTTGGTTGTAAACAACAACAAGCGAGATACTCAGAGACATTAGTTGTCTCATGTGCCACATTTGGAAAGTTGTGAAGAACTCTGTAAGCAAGTGAGTACATAATGAGATATATATGGCAAATGGGTGCAAAAGCTCTGACTTAACATTGATTAACATTGACATAGGAAATTCAATTAAGTTTTATTCCTGCTTATTGAGATTCAGAGTCCCAATTTGATATACAAGTACATGGTGCACACTTGCCTTATAAAAAGTGAATTTGCGTCTTTTCTAATCACTTTGCAATCGGCAAAGGTGCTCAGTTTTGCTGCTAGCATTAGCATATCCTGCTTTGAGCTATTTGTTTCTATAGTATCAGAACTCTGTGCACAGAATAGTGATTGGCAGCTTCAGTGGAGGAGATACAAGCAAAGAATCACACATTTCAACTTTGCAGAGCAAGAACTGCTTGAAAGATTCAGAGTGGATAGGGAAATTATAAGGACTTTGGGGAGTGTGCAGCCTTCCTATTCATGTGGATACCAAGGTATGTATTGCCTTCACTATACTTGCCATGGGGACCTTTCAGAGACAGACTGGGAACATGATGAACATCTTACGAAGTTCTGTCTTGCGGATACTGCAGCAGTTTGCTGATATACTCTTGTCCCATGTGGATGAACATATCTATTTCACAGTGTCACCACAGGGCTGAGCCAGTACCATATGTGCTTTTAACAGAATAGCATGTATTCCTGATGTGCTTGGTGTGATAGATTTCACCTGTGGCTATTAGTACCCCCTTCTGACCATGGGGGGGGGGTGCCACAATAGGAAGAGTTACTATTCCGTAAAATGCCATGTGGTGTGATGCACATCTGCATCACTAATTTATTGGCCCAGCATCTTGACAGTCCCCAAGATTCCCACATTTGGTATACAAATGCACACTAAATAACTTTGTTCCCAACAGCTATTTCACTCCATAGTGACTAAGGTTTTAATGAATAACCAACCTGTCTTCATGTACCCCTTCCCTGTTATGCTTTCCAGGTGAAAGAGGCTACCCACTTGATAACAGTCCGTGACCTGCAGTGAACTATAGAGGACTGCTTTAATACTGTCATGCCCCAGACATGGATAACCATTCAGTGAGTATTTGACCTGCTACAAATCCATTACCACTGCCTGAACAAGTTGGGGGAAGACCTTCAGTATGACCTTCTAGTGGATTTAAAATGTTTACAACTTGTTGCACTCTGCATAAACTGATTATGTGTTGGTCTGGTGTGAAAAATACAACAAGTAGTGACCAAAGGTGGCAGTGTATCCCCTTTGCCATTTGTCCACCAGTGATGATAATGGCAGTGGCCAGCTGTAGGCAGAAGCATGGCACACCCTGTGGCAGGCTGATGCAAGAAACACAGCAGCACAGGACCATGACGTTCATTATATGACAGTGTAAAGTTACAAAGGTGATACATGCCACATGCATTGTTACCTGTGGGCAATGCTGAACAGTGCATGGTCAGCCCACACTATGAATTAGACATTTCTCCAACATGTGCATAAATGTGTAGTTCACATGGTCATAGCCATCATAATTTACACACTGTTTACTGATCAGTGGTACAACTTCTAGTTATACTAGCAGGATTGAAAGAGTAAGAAAGTAGATGAGGATGTGAAGCATTGTACTGGTACATACTGAACGACTATATTGTGGTCATGAAGGTACTTTCAGTTGGTAACACAAATCTCAGTGCTATTGCAGACACAATTTTTTTTCTTCATAGGTTCATTGGTATATACTAGGCTAATGACCACTAGGGCCTTTATAAGCCTAGCCATACAACCCAACCCAGCTGTGTCTTTATGTATCACGGGCATTTATTAGGAGGGTTAAGTTAGCAAGAAGTCTCTAGAGGTTATGTGGGGGGGTATGTTAGTTTAGGCATTACTGTCTGCCTCTGTTTATCAGAGACATGGGGGCCAGACCCAGGGTGAATTTCCCATTCATTGGTGAAGGTTACACTTAAATAGTGTTAGGGATGGACTATTCTTCACATGAATAGGGAGCCTGTTTCAGAACATAGAGATCCTCTGAGACACATATCTGTCTCAGCAACATGTCTTATTTATGTTACAAGCAAAATTTAAATCCTTGGAACTAGTAGTTCTGATGCTGTTCATTTTGCAGATGTGCACAAGGTCCATTAGAGCTGGATCAGAGGTTGCCTTATATGGCAGGCGTAGATTGCCTCTCAGTAACCTGTAGGAAACAAGAGTGTAGAGATATGGGTTTAAAGGTGATCCATACAGGACAATGTGTTTATACCTTGGATTCTCCTGGTAAGGAACCCTTGTAGATGTTCCAGCGTTCGCATATGTCTGATCATGCTGAAAACAACTGTTGGTGACAGAGGGGTTTCCCTCTTCTCCACTGGTGTGTGACCTTGGAGTAGGCTTATATAAGTTTGGGGGTGTATATTTCCCCCACATGGAGGTGCAGGGGGCTTATCCTTTTGTAAAACAATTACCTTTGAGGTTCTTTAAAAGTTGTTTCAGTATATTTTTTTGGCAAATCCGTTTTTGATTGAAGCGGATTTGACTGATCAAAATGAATCCACATAAATACTGCATATATCAGCAATGGCTTCCCCTTTTTTTGTTTCTTCTCTCTTTTTTGTAGCCAGTGTAGATATAGGGAATGCCAATAACTTGTCTTGAATTGCTTTCTAATAATAAACTTTAAACTACTGTAATTAGTTCTTCTTCAAGATGTGAATAATGTCAATATACTGATATCTTATATCAGATCTATTGTTCTACAACTTACAAGTTCCAGCATTTATTGCTGTTTATTTATTTATTGACATTTGTTTACCTGAAAATTCTGACTGGGGTCCAAAGTACCCATTTTCAGTGGAGGCCTGGGGAGAAAAGCTTCATCACATCTAAATCAAAAGCTAATTATATAATGGATTAAAAGTTTACAATATATATATATATATATATATATATATATATATATATATATATATATATAAGTAGATATGAGTGCATGAATTACTGCTAAAATAGAAGTAAAAAAGCAATTAAGACATTAACCTCACTGAATCCAGTTATAGAAAATGTTATGGTATAAATACAGAATGCATTACAAACTGTTTGGGTAATATGAGGCTAAGCCTGAAACGGCTTCACTTTGATTGTTATAGTATCCTAGTTAACACATTTAAATAATGCTGTATTACAACACCCATGTTTTATATATATAAATGTAGCCCTTTAGAATTTTTTATGTTGTTTTCTAGCATTTTTTTTTTCAGTTTTCTAACCCTGGATTAATAATTTAGTAGTAAGAGTGGTGCTTAAATGTCTTATGACTAGCAACAGAGAACATCTTGGCATATGGTTAAAAGAGCTTTGATGGTTAGACATGCATGGGGTGTAAAAAGCACCTAGAATAACAAAGTTAATGCTGTGTTGTGTTGTGCAGTCTGTGGTTTAATTTAATGCGACTGCTAAAATGATAGCTGATCCGGTAAACATAACAAGCCATTGTATCTGTATGCTTTTTGCCATTGTGACTGTTGACCCCCCCGCCACACACATACTGGTCTTGAGCCTGTTTATTCTACCCATACTGGGTTTCCCTACCTTGGAGGCAATAGCCAGCTGGAAGGGCCATTGTCCAGGCAATGTTGGGTATTATAATCATGACCCTAGTGCTTCCTCCGGGTAGGAGGATGTGGGAACTGCATCAATGGGTGGCCACTACACCTTACATATATGAGTGCAGCCTTATATGCACTAGCAAATGAAGGCAATAAACAGGCAGCACCTTGGTGAGTTAAGCTCAATGCCCACACCCAGGCTGCATTCACTGCCACCCTTTGAGGGAGTGTGGCAATCAGAGGCCTGTTCTGTCTCCCTTTTCACATAGAATTGGCACCCATAGTCTTTCCATGCCAGCAGCAACAAATACCTGAACCATAGCCAGGGGATGCAGTTCTGTACATAATCAGAGCTGGAGTATTTTTTCTTTTTTTTGGTAAATTGATCTGTACAACACGGTGGTTTAAAGGTCAGGCCCAAGCACAGCAGAAGTAAACACAATGGGATCAATTCCAGGCTGCATTAAAATCATAGTTTGAACAGGATGTTATAAAAACTGATAATAGTGGGTAGATATGTAGGAAATAAGGAAAGATCCAAAGTTCATCTGTAGGATTGTTAGTAGATGGTTTCTACTGGTGTCTGATTCAGCCACCATCTGGCCTGTGGTAAGCTTTTTTCTCAGTTCACAGACAAATGTTAAACTCTACTACACACATACTGATTTTACTAACTCTTGTATGTGTTATAAAGAGCAGGGATGAAATGCCATGCAATCAGCAGGAAAGCTGAGCCATGGCTGTACCGACCTATATTAACATCAGATTGAGGGTTCCTTTAGATTTTCTCATTATATACTTTTTTTTTAAGCTAAAGTACAACACTTCTCACTTTCATAGTTTGATTAGCACCTGTAGTAAATCTTGTAAAAACATGGAAATGATTTCACTGTCCAGTATTCAGTGGAAGTGTTTGGAAATGTGTGTATAAATTTATAGATTTTTTAAAAACTGCTCTCTTGAAAAAAGGAAAGCAATAACATATCCTATACTGGACTGCACTGACAGCACTTGTATTACTGTGGCTGTGAGAGAAGGAACAGACCAAATATTTTGCTCCAGGATAGGTGACTCAGAAAAGTAGGAAATAATAAACTGGTTAAATGGGTCACTGAAAGTACTAAGTGCACATAATAAATTAACTGAGCTACTGCCAGTTCACTTTTGACTTTTGACTAGACTCTTACATCTTGTGAACCAAGTATTCAAAAGGGTAAATGCATGTATCAGTGCTATAATGTCCTTTGTGAATGTGGGTGTGTTAACAAAAATAATAAACATGCATTTAACATGTAAGAGACTGTTGTACTACCTCTCAATGCTTCTTTACTCGCATGGATTCAATTTTGCTCTCAGACAGAAAAGTGCAAGGCATTATATATTAATATACGAGCACATCAATGTGAGGTAGACATCTACAATCAATCACAGATCAATCATGCAGTTGGCCATGATGGCTAGTATACACATGCAAACTTAATCTTTGCTCTTTAGACCACTAGGCATACCTCTCAACCTCTTACATCAAGAAATCTGGACAAAGCCATCAATAATGGGGGGACAAAGGCCCCAGAATAGGGACACTTTTTAAACATTGCTCTTACAAACTTACAAACTTAAAAAAATTGATAGAGCAGCAATTTTTACTAGCATGAATGTTTTGGAGGGTATAAAGTCTGAAACTCAAATGTCTGTCATTTTCTGACTTCAAACCTCAATGATTTGCCTATGATTTGCCAGAAAACCACAATTTTATGAGAAATAGATCCAGAATATGAGGCAAAAATCTGGACATTCTGTGAAAATCTGTACAGTTGAGAGGTATGCGGTAGATTATGGAGAGAGAATATAAGCCAAGCATGCGTATTAGTTAAAAAATAATCTCTCTAGAAGCCTACTGATATTAGTGAAGAATGAAAAGGAAAGAAGTCTTGATTGTTATCAGATAGATCATACTGCAATTTTTGGGTCTGATTTGAGAGATGGTAAAATCAGCAAGTAAAGGAGAGTGGCATTGCTGGAACTGAATTCATCTTAAATGTCTTGGTGAGTACCATTACGACATGGACCCTGTTTTTTTACAAAATCTCACCAACACTGATATACACTGTATTTTATACAGCATATATTATAAGCAGAAGTAGGTTACAAAATAAACAAGACATATGGGTGCACACGTCCCAGGATAAAAAGTGACCAATCCTGTTAGCCACAGTGGTGCCAGGACTGGAAGAAATGACAGTGTAGAATCCTCAAGACATGGAAACATACCTATAATGGGCTTAGGCCAGGCTCAGGGGGAGGATGGCCCCCTGTTGTAGAAGGAAGTAATAGTCCACAAAAAACACAAAAAGTGACAGGACAGAAAATAGCCATAAAGATGATCGAGTAGACTACTGAGGATAAGAAAACAAATATGTATTGTTACTATTAAACATGAAGCCCAGAATTTCTGGATAGAAGATATACAAAAAGATTAATAGAGAAACTAGAGGAAAGACAATACTTGGCACAAGAAAAACTGTCAGAAAAGTTTAAAATGCAAATTTGTGTTCATTAATACAACAGATTCATGAAAAATATTATATAGAATAAGAAACCTTGGGCCATTTGGAAAAAAGATGTGACTGAGGAAGTGCAAAAATATAAAGAACAAAATCTAGATTTTTTTCTTCATCATCTTCTTTCAGCTGTTCCTGTTAGGGGTCGCCACAGCAGATTATCTGTTTCCATTTCTTCCTGTCCTCTGCATCTTGCTCTGTCACACCAACCACCTGCATGTCGTCTCTTACCACATCCATAAACCTTATCTTAGGCCTTCCTCTTTTCCTGTTACCTGGTAGCTTCATCCTTAGCATCTTTTTCCCAATATACTCAGCATCCCTCCTCAGCACATGACCAAACCAACGTAATCTTGCCTCTATGGCTTTGTCTCCAAACCTTCCAACCTGGGCTGACCCTCTAATATACTTATTCCTAATCTTGCCCACCCTCATCACGCCCAGTGCAAATCTTAACATCTTTAACTCTGCCACATCCAGCTCAAACTCCTGCCTTTTTGTCAATGCCACTGTCTCCAACCCATATAACATAGCTGGTCTTGCTACCCTCTTGTAGACCTTCCCTTTCACTCTTACTGGTACTCGTCTGTCACAAATCACTCCTGACACTTTTCTCCACCCACTCCATCCTGCCTGTACTCTCTTCTTCACCTCTCTTCCACACTCACAGTTACTCTGAACTATTGATCCCAAGTATTTGAACTCATCCACCTTCGACACCTCTACTCCTTGCATCCTCACCATTCCTCTATCCTCCCTCTCATTCACACACATACATTCTGTCTTAGTCCTGCTGACCTTCAGATATTTTTGGAAGATATAAAAAAGAAATATGGACATGGGAAAGAAAGAAAGATCTGATATGGCACAATATTTATACAAAGGAGAAAGCCATACTAATCAATACAAAAAAGCAGCTCCAAAGATATTTGAAGAAAAATATAGGCAAAGGCACCCAGATATGGAAAATTTCACAATACACAAAATAGGATAATGAAGTGGGAACATTAAACAGAAAATAAGTAAAGTATAAGTTACACAAATAGAAGCTGAAGTTATGGAATACCTGCAATGTGAAGGATGTAGTGTAGAAAGTCTAACACAGGTTATGTCACAGCATGATGGAACAAGGAGCCCTCAAAGTAAGGAGAAACAGGAGAAGTGGGAGACATCTGAAGAAGAAATATGGACATGGGAAAAAAAAGATGTAATATGGTGGAATATTTATGCAAAGGAGAAAGCAAAACTAATCAATAGAAAAAGCAGCACCAAAGATATTTGAAGTGAAACAGAGGCGGAGGCATCTGGATATGGAAAATTTCACAATACGGAAAATAAGAAAACAAAGGGGGAAAATGGAAAAGAGGATTAGTAATAGAGAAGTTAAAGAAATAGAGACTGAAGTTATGGATTACCTGCAAAGTGAAAGATTTAGCATAGAGATTTAAACTCTGGTAATATCACAGCATGATAGAACAATGAGTCCCCAAATTAAGGACAAACCACTGGAATGGGAAGCATCTCATCAACTGCCATATGAAGATACTTTGGAGCCTCCGGTAGGAAACCAGTGCAAAAGTTCAGTTGGAGTTGTACAGCAAGGGAAGGAGCAGGAAATGGTGGTGACTCTGATGTAGCCACTGTTGTGGAGTGATAGGCCAGTGAGTTCTGATATGAAAGTGCAATGGATGACACAGGATGAAGCTGAAGAGAATGTGTCACAGGAATATGTTCTATAACTTTCTATGACCTCAGGAAACAGAGGACAAAGAATGTGCCCTCATTTTAGAAGAAAATGATCTAAGTGAAGAGTTGCTTGATTTAATAGCGATGGATAGACATATTAATATCGATGAAAGAAATAGATTACAGAAATGCAATAAGACCCAAAGTATTAGAAGTCTGATAAAATAAATGAACACAGTAATCAAGACTATTAACAGAAATTCATGTGATATAACTGAAGTAAACTGGAAATATTACCGTGCAGCTAAATTAGTAACAGATAAAGTCTTGCCACAAAAACACAGGGCAATAAGGGAAAAGAAGGGAAGAAATTAAATGCCATCATGGAATTATCAAACAGACAAAACTATAACACTGTTAAGACAAAAAGTGTCATTGTTTGAAGAGTACAGAAGAGGGAACAGATCGACAAAAATACTAAGAAAGCTAGACATCATAAAAGCAACATGCAGTATCAGAACAGACCAGGATCTGTTGTATAGCATTGCAAATAGTTAACTAAAGATATTAGCACAGGCTGAAAAACTTAGAAGATATGTAGATAAAGAATTGGGAAACAAGGTGAAAGGAATAGAATTACAACCAAAAAAAGAAGAAATAGACACACTTTGGAGAAATATCTATGAAGACCCTGTTGAACATAACAAAGATGCTGAATGGATAGCAGAATTAAAAAAACAAATGTATAAAATATGAATTGGGATGAAGTAATGGCCAAACAAAATTATGAAAAATTTCTAATTGGAAAACCCCAGGCCGAGATGCAGTACCTAACTTCTGGCTAAAAGATGTAACATCTTTACATGAAGATTTAGGTTTACTATAAAAACACGGAACAGCACTTACATGAAATTGGGATGGTCGAATGTGTGTTTCTCATTTTCCGTAATGTGATCCAGAAATGTTTGAATCCACATTAGTGAATGGTAGTGTGTATTCGCTAATATGAGATTGACATTCTGATAACAGATCGTACTACAGTGGGAATTGGGAAATCTATCCTTTACCTCACTGTAGTGCAAAATTGGAGTTGGAATATATAATATGCAGGGGTGTGGGGGATGAAGGGGGCTTGCCCCCCTGCAAAAACTAAAAGGAAACATGCATATTTGAAACAGGAAGTTAGGGAGTTCAAATGACCGCTGTGTTTATGACGTTTGGATACTGGTATACCCAAATTTCCTAAAACTGACATACATAGTCGATGCTTTCATTAAAAATATTGTGTGATTCCTGATTTTGGTAGTAAACCGAAGATTTAGCCCTAAGCAAGAACTATTTATATGTATATCCTGAGCAGGCACCAACCTGGTTAACAACAGGGAAAAACAATATTCCTTCTTAAGAGTGAACCTACAAGCTAACCTGAAAACTACAGAACAATAACTTGCCTTCTGACAATGTATAAATTATATACTGGAATTGATGCTGATAGAGTTTATAATCATTTAGTAGAAAACTCAATAATGGCAATAGAACAAAACAAAATTAAAAGAAAGTCATATGGAACAAAGGATCATTTGTTGCTGAAAAACGTCATAATGGAGAATTGTAAAAAAGGGAAGAATCTAAGTATGGCATGGATAGATAAAAAAGCATTTGACATCATCCTATATTCGTGGATAAAGGAGTGCTTACAGATGTATATGATGCACCCTACCTTGACCGATTAAATTACAGCTTAGCCATGATAAAGGACAAATTATTATCCCAGGGGTACACATTCAAAGGGGGATATTCAGGGTGACTGTCACCACTACTCTTTTGTCTTGCCCTTAACTCGTTAAGCTGTTTACTTAACAGATTAGGTCACTGTCACAAATTCGCTCCCAGAAAACAACAAAGTGTAAATATTTATCATATTCTTATTGTGGATGATTTAAAACTGTGTAAGTCATCAGATGAGAAATTGAAACACAACTGCAACTGGTCAAGAATTTCTCAGATGATATAAGAATGTAATTTGGTCTTGATAAATCTGCAGAGCCAAACTTTAAAGCAGGAAAGCTGCAGCACCAAGGAAAATATCAGTTTGGGATTGGAATGTGATATATAAAGGAACTTGAACAGGAGGGAGTGTATAAATATTTGGGAACTGATTGACAAGAAAACATGAAGAAATGAGAACAAATCTTAATAAGCAATATTTTACAAAACTAAAATTAATAGTGAAAACAGTCCTGACATCTAGGAACAAAGTTCAAGCTATAAACCAATTGGCTCTTCCTGTTGTAACTTACAGTTTTGGGGTGATTGACTGGCCTCAAAAGGCACTGGATCAGTTGGACAGGAAAGCAAGAAAAACACTTCACACTTACGAAATAATATATAAAAATCGGTGTATACCAAGATTATATACTATTCCTTCGGAAGGAGGTATGGACCTCCTCGAAACTGATTAAATATACAGATCTGCAATCGTAGGACTACATACATATCTGCTGATCTCACAAATCCAAACATAGTGAAAGTTTTAAAACATGAGAACAAGTCTAAGATGACTCCACTACTTAATTTTGCAGAAGCATATCAAGTAGACAAAAATTAGGCAGCAACTAAATGTGCAAAAAAAAAAGAAAGAATATAAGGCAAGGGATCAGATGAGAAAGCAAAAATGTGGAAAAGGTATAAATATAGTTGCAAGTACAGAAAACTCCTGGAACAACCTCATGTCGATCAGGATCTGATAAAGAAGAAGTCAATTTAAACCAAAAGACAAAAGGTTAATATCGGCAGCCCAGGAAAGCAGACTATGTACATGTTGGTTTGTTTACAATGTCCATTGAACATGTTGGAGAAACAGACAAATGCAGGTTCTGTAAAACAGAATTAGAAACAGTCGCATATCTTGTTGCTGGTGTGATACACTAATGGCAGAGGGCCTGTATACTGAAAGGCATAATAATGTGACAAGACTGTTGCACTGGGGATTATGCAAATATAACAATACTGAAGTAATGGAGAAGGATTGAAAACTTGAGCAATAAATCATTATAGAAAATGAAGTTTATATCACATGGATATATATATATATATATATATATATATTATATCACATGGCTATATGGTCTACACCACTTGCAGAAATCCTAGATCTCTGCATTTTAAACAGGAATGCCATCAGAGCTCTGAAACTTCACAGGGATATTTCTGGAATGCCCCAGAGCAGCTACAAAAGAAAAAGATGTGAAAGAACTAGAAAGAGAGGATGTAGACGTGGAGTCGCTGCTAAACTGAAGAGAAACCCCCACAGGCCTACATTACCTTCAGTATTACTTGCAAATGTCTGCTCACTGGATAATAAGATGGACTATCTGAGAATGGAGCTTGCAAAAAATAAGGTGAGGGGCACTTGTCTGTTCATTTTCTCTTAACATTAGTGACAATGCGCGGTGGTGGTGCTGCGGTAGTGTTGTCGCCTCACAGTAAGATGCTGTCCGGTTCGATTCTCAGCTAGAGCATGTTCTGCATGGAGAAATGCGTGAATGGGCGTACCTTCGTTGAAGGTTGTGCGTCAGGCATGGCAAGCCTGTACGTAAAAATGATCTGCCAATCATTAGCGGACCGGAGTACCGCTGTGGTGACCCCTAACTAGGAAAAGCCGAAAGACACAATTAGTGACAATGCTGTGAACCTAGATGGGCTAACTCTCTTTAGGGCAGAGAGATGTAAAGCACAGAGTGGTAAAGCTAAAGGTGGTGGTATATGCATTTATGTTAATAACAGATGGTGCAAAGACTGTAAGCTGATTCAATCATACTGCTCTGAAGATGTGGAAATATTGACACTAAAATGCAGGCCTTTCTATGTACCAAGGGAAATCAGTGGGATATATGTCACAGCAGTGTACATCCCTCCAAGTGCTAACACCACTGAAGCTCAAAATAAACTCCATAATATTATTCCGTGAGCTACAAAGCAGAAACACAGAATTTGCACACGTGATAGCAGGTGATTTCAACAGAACTGAGCTTAAAGAGATGCTACCCCATTTTTTCAGTATGTGGATTTCCCCACCAGAGGGGAGAATACCTTAGACAAAGCTTACTGCAACATTAAAGGAGCCTTTAAAACTTTGAAGCACCCCAACATAAGCAGCTCTGATCACACTGCCATCCTGCTTCTGCCTACCTATAAGACGACTTTGATCAGAGAAAAAATGACAACTAAACAGATCAGAGTCTGGCAGGAGGGCTCCATGGATTGCCTTCAGGACTGTTTCAATATCACCTGCTGGGAGGTCTTCAAAGAAGCAGCTATGCACAACCTCCAGTTAGACATAGACGTCTGTACTGAATCAGTTCTTGCCTACATAAATAAATGCATGGAGGATATAACTACCATGAAAGCCATCACTGTAAGAGCTAATCAGAAGCCCTGGCTCACCAGTAATGTCTATGACCTACTGAGGGAAAGAAACACAGAAAAAGGGCATCAAAGAGGCAAAGAAGGAGTATGGAAGGAAAGTTTAGATCTGCTTCCAAGACATGAGGGACACAAGAAGCCTATGGCAGGGGATACAGCAGCTCACAGACTATAAGTCCAAATCACCCCAATGTGATGACAGCTTGGAATTCCTAAATGAACTGAACTTCTTTGGCAGATTTGACGAGAAGAATACCACCGTACCTTCTAAAATAAACACTGACAAAGAGGAGACAGTGCTCACCTTAAACTCTGAGGAGGTGAGACTTCAGCTTAAGAAGGTGAATCCTAGGAAGGCTGCTGGACCAGACAACATACCTAGCAAGGTGTTGAAGAGGTGTGCTGATCAGTTATGTCTGGTACTGACAGACATCTTCAACTCATCCCTTGCTATGGAGAAAGTTCCCTCATGTTTCAAGGAAACAAGTATTGTCCCACTTCTGAAGAAAACAAGAACAATGCAGGACAACCTCAAGGCTTGTAGCGAAAACCACAGCAGGAAACGGATTGGAACCAACGTTTCTTTGATAATCCAATTTTATTCAAATAGAGCCAGTAAAAACAAAAAGTTTCAATGAAGCCAATAAAAAACAAGTATTACAGTTCTGTTCTTCACTCAAAAACGTAAACCACAACAGAATAATTCCAATAGATCTGAAGAAACCCAACCCTACTGGGTCTATATCAGAACATCGAAGTTTTAAAACTTTGAATGTTCTAATATCGACCCGTTCTGAGCGAACGCTAAAAATAGCGAAGCTGCAGAATATCGAATTCTTTCCTAGGGAAAGAATTCAGTTGGCCGGCTCTGTGGCTTTGCTATTTTCAGCACTGTGGTGGAAATTTACAGGTCGGGTTCAGGTAAGTATGCGATTGTGTGGTTGGTAGGATTAGGGTGCAGGTTAGGTGAGTTAGGGTTAGGGCGCAGGTTAGGTGAGTTAGTGTTAGGGCACGGGTTAGGTGAATTAGGGTTGGGGCGGGTTAAGTGAGTTAGGGCGCGGTTTAGGTGAGTGTGCGATAGTGACGGACATTAGGGTTAGGGTTTGGGTTAAGGTAAGTGGATAAATAGTAGTGTATGTATAGTTTACTGTAGGGTTAGTTGTAGGATTATAAGTGTATGTGTGTGTATTGATGTTTTTTAGGTGTGCTTGTGTTGTGTGTATGTGTTTCGGAATAGCGAATTTTTTCCCCAAGGAAAAAATTTGCTGTTCTGAATGTTCGATATTATGTGGTTTAGATATTTTAGGTTCGATGAAATAGCGTTCACTATTTTCATCTTTCGATAACGTGATATAAACGCACCCTACCGGCCTCAATGACTTCAGACCGGTAGCCTTAACCTCAAATGTCATGAAGTGCTTTGAGAGGATTGTGAAGAAACATCTATCTGCGAGTCTGCCTAAGTCCTTTAATCCACTCCAGTTTGCATACCAGGCAAATAGATCGACTGCGGATGCTATATCCATCACACTACACCTTGCATTAAAACACCTAGAAGGGCGGAACAACTATGTGAGGATGCTGTACATCAACTTCAGTTCTGTGTTCAACACTGTGATACCAATGCAACTGGTGGATGAGCTCATGAAACTTGAGATAAACAAGCACCTATGTAACTGGAATCTTGACTTTCTGATAGGTAGACCCCAGAAGACATGCACTGGAAACAACACCTCTCAATGCATAGCCCTGAATACTGGTGTTCCCCAAGGTTGTGTGCTCAGCCCCTTGCTCTTCACCATCCTCACCCATGACTGCACTGCGAAACAAGTCAAACCATATTATAAAATTTGCTGATGAAACCACAGTCATGGGTCTCATTAGTGGTGGGAATGAACATAACTACAGGGATGAGATGAACACTTTGACTGCCTGGTGTGACAGGAACAATCTGGACCTGAATGTTAATAAGACCAAAGAAATTATGGACTTGAGAAGAAAGGCAACAGTTCACCAACCACCTGCTATCAAAGGGGAGGTAGTAGAGACAGTCAAAACAACCAAGTTCCTAGGCGTTTACATCTCTTATTTCCTCTCCTGGACTGATAACACCAACCATATAGTGAAGAAGGCTTAGCAGAGGCTTCACCTCCTGAGAAAGCTCAAAAAGGCCAGGTTGTCACTGTCTGTTCTTACCACTTTTTACAGGGGAGCTACTGAGAGCATCCTCACTAGCAACTTCATAGCATGGTTTGACAACTGCAGAGCTGCTTGGAAGAAACTACAGAGGGTGGTGAGGGTGGCTGAGAAAATCTTGGGCACAAACCTCTCTTCTATTTAGGAGCTTTACTTTACAAGAGCAAGAAAGAGAACATATAAAATACTTAGGTTCATAGGTTCATAGGTAGGTACTAGGCTATTGGCCCTAGGGCCTATATAATCCTAGCCAAAAAGGTACCCTGGTTTTCACCACCCAAGAAGATTATTTTCCTGTGCCCCTGTCGCGCAGAGCCCCACAGGTGATGCTGGGATTAATTTCCTATTTCCCATCCAATCATCGAGATTTTTCTTGAAGAGTGCTAATGAGGAGCTTTGTTTAATATAGGTAGTTTGTTCCAGAGTATGGGAAGTCTCTGGGATAGGAATCTATCCCTCCAGCATGTTTTGTTTATTGTGGTGACAAGGTTTAGGTCCCTAGAGTGTGTAGCTTGGAGGGATTGGGATTTTTTTAAGTGGAGCATGCCCAACAGCTCTGGGTTTGACATAGCTTTGTATGTTAGGCAGAGATCGCATGAAAAACAGGACATGGCACAAGAACAGATGTTTTTATACAAAGATCCAAATAAAATACAGGATGTTCACACTGTCAGAAAAGCTGATCTCTGACAATGTGTTTTCTCAAAAATATGTTTTTCTGCATGGAAAACAGGATATGCTTATCAGCATTGGCACAAGAACAGATGTTCTTATACAAAGATCCAAATAGAATACAGGACAATGTGTTTCCTCAAAAACATGTTTTTCTGCATGGACAACAGGACACTGTTACAGGATGTTCACACTGTCAGAAAAGATGGTCTCTTACAAGACATTGTTAAACAAGGAAGCTTAGTATTGTTTCTACAGGATGAGCAATTCTCCAAAATAGAATATCAAGAGGAAATGTATATGTTTATGCATGACTAAAAGTGTATATAAAGAGCTGTATAAATCCAGTTATGTTAGAGGTATGGTAGGGACTCATTTGTCCTAAGGTAAATGTTATATCTCTCACATCATCTGTAGTATATGAGAAGTAAAGTTGGAACAGTACTTTAAGCTGCAACGGTGTTCCATTTGGTTTATTATAAAAAGTTATTTGTTACTGCTCTCTAAAGTTGATGCTGCAAAGTATATTCTCTCATCAGTGTATATTCTGCAAGTTTCTGTATGCAACAGACTGTGAATGCAAATATAACCAGACTTTGAATTTTAGCAGAATCCAGCCAGCAAGACTGAGTGTCTTAAGAACACTTCAAATCCATCACACCAAGCAGTAAGCAGCTCCATGTAATTTTTTCAGTCAGGTCCTATGGATGCTGCGTTCTTGGCTTTGGAGAGTGTGGTTTTTACCTGTGCAGCCATGATTTCAGGAACTTTGCATTCTTCTGGTATAGAGATGGGCCTTTTAGGGGGTGAGAGAGGGGTAAAGTTAGCACTGAACCTATCTGCCAGGATGTTGGCAATATCAGTTGGTTCTGTATATTTAGTGCCATTGTGCTGTAACTCAGAGCAGATCTGAGTGTTGCCATTGAGATTCTTGACATAGCTATAGAATGCTTTGTGGTTGTCTTTCGAATCAGTGGCTATTTTGTTTTCGTAACTAGCTTTGGAGGATTTTATGAGGGATCTCAGCTTCTTACTGAGGCTGACCAGGGAGTTCCTCCAATCATGGGATTTTACTCTTTTTTGCAACAGTTTCTTTCTTCTTTTGTAGAGTTTGTTTATGGCAGGAGACCAACAGATTGGCTTCCTTGTTTTGGAGGATAGCATCTTGGTTCTGTTAGGGATAGCACAATCCATGCACTCATGTAAGTGCTTATAAAGTGCATTTGTGTAGGATTCAGCAGTTGTACCTCTATTGTCCATCTGCATGGGTGTCGTGAAGTTTGCCACTTCTGTGTTAAGAAGCATGAAGTTGGCTTTGGAGAAATGTTTTACGGTGGTTTCCATAATGGAGGGTGGGGGCGGAATGTGGATGTCTAGAGTGATTAGGTTGTGATCAGATCTGACCAACGAGGAATTGACCTCTGGTGTGGAACACCGGTTGCCATGTTGGTAATGGCCAGGTCTAGGATTCGACCCATCCGGCCCACAACTGGGTCTCACAACTTGCTTCTGAAAGGCGGTATAGCAGCTTCCACTGTAGAACTACCAGATTCAGGAACAGTCTATATCCTACAGCTGTGAGATTTATTAACTAGGACACCAACCAATTACTATTATGTAATATGATGGCTATACTGAGTCACGTCCTAAGGTTAACAAGTGCAATATGGTAACTAAACAGCTGCCATTCACTAGTCACTATTTATTCTATATCTTAACAGTGTAAGGGGTTTGGTGGTGGGTATTTATTTATTATTTATCACTGGATAATGGGTATTGAATATGTTTATGTAATGTGAACTACCTCTTGTATGTCATATGCATTGTTATTTTCTTTCTTATGTTATCCTTTGATACCACTGTATCTACACTATTTGCATTGCATTTCTCTCATGAGCTGACATTTTTAATTTTGTTTAGGCTGCACTTGTGTGGTCCTAAATGACAATAAAGTTTCTTTGAATCTGAATGGGATCATCCATTACCAACAGTTCAAAAAATAGATGTGAGAAAACCAGATGTAGTAGTCTGACAAAAATAGCATTGATCACTGAAATTGCTACACCCAGTGATAACAGTGTCTTATGTTCAGAGACACAGTCATAAAATACCAAGATATGCAGGAAGAAATGAAGGCAATGTGGAAGAGGGATACCCAGACAGATCCAATAGTAGTAGGAGCAATGGGTCTTATAAAAAAGAATTTATGGTCATATTTAGATATTCTGCTGATACATGTAATACGAATTGCAGACGGAGTCAATTCTGGGCACATTGAGGGTGTTGTGAAGAGAACTTTTGGTAAATATAGAAGACTGAAACAATACTAATTTACTAACTTTAGTCATACTTTGAATTAGGGATGCAGTCCATTCCTGTCTTGGTATGAGAAACCCCAAGAAATTAAACCATTTTAAATTTAAAGGATTAAATTTAGAGTTCTTTTGGAGGTGTGTGTGTGTGTGTGTGTGTGTGTGTGTGTGTGTGTGTGTGTGTGTGTGTGTGTGTGTGTGTGTGTGTGTGTGTGTGTGTGTGCGTGTGTGTGTGTGTACTGAATATGAAATTGTTAGCTTCTGTTTTGAAATGTTCTGACATTAATTTGCATTAATGTTTGTTTTACTGTGTTGGACTTTGATAGCTGCATTTTCTTAACTTTTTTTTACTGTTTTACTAACAAATATGCTTGTTTGAGTGAATAAAACTCAGTAACAAGGTTATACATTAGTAACTGTTCTGAAAAGGATGAACCATCTTTATGAACCTGTAGGACTTGCGCTTCAGGAGTAACAACCGTCTGTTTGACAAGACCTTCTCTGGCTGCCAAACAACATTCTTTTCCTATTAGGTTTAGCGCTACAACTTTCTTGCTGTTCATTTTTGTGCTTTAATTTGGCCAAGTGTTTTAGGTTTCTAATACCATGATGGGAATAGACCTCATTCCTAAGTCAGGGTAAAATTAGGGTTCATGAAATAAATATTGTTTCAGTCTTGGATGTTAACAAAGAGTACTCTTTTTACCACCTACAATGTACCCAGAATTGCCTATTTCTTTAATTCATATGGGATTACAGGTATTGGTAACATATTTAAGCGCAACTGTAAATTCTTTCTTGTCAGTTCTGTTGCTCTAACTACTGCTGGAACTGTCTGGGTATCTTTCTTCCACATTGCTCTCATTTCTGCCTGCAAATCCTGACATTTTATGACTTTGTGTCTCTCTGTACTTAATACACTGTACTCACTGGGTGTAGCAATTTCAATGATCAATACTACTTTTGTCTTTTTTCATGGACTACTGTATCTGGTTATTTTGCATATATTTTTTGAACTGCTGGTAATGGGTGATCTCATGTGTTATATATTTCATCATTCTCTGTAATGTTCTGTGGATGATGTTTCCAGTGCTTCTTAGCTACTTCTATGCTGTACTGTTTGCACAATTCCAAGTGCAACAGCCTCACCACATTATTATGCCTTTTAGTATACAGGCCCTCTGCCATGAGTAAATCACACCCAGTAACAAGATGTGTGACTGTTTCCACTTCTGTTTTTACAGAACTTGCATTTGTCTGTTTCTCCCACATGTTCACTGGACTTTGTAAACCAGTATGCACAATCTATTATCCCGGGATGCCATTATTAGTCTTTCATCTTTTGGTTTCAATTCACTCTCTCCTTAACCATTGCTATATCAAATCTTTGTCAATATGAGGTTGACTCAGAAGATCTCTATACTTATCAATATATTTGTGGATTTTCTGATATTTTTTCCTTGTCACCTGATCCTTTTCCTAATATTATTTCCTCTGTTTTTGGCACATTCAGTTGCTGTTTGATTTTTTTTGTCTACTTCTAGTTTTGTTTCTATTCCCACTTGATTCTGAAATACTTCTGCTAAACTAAGCAAATGTGTCATCTTAGATTTCTCCTCATTTTTAAAACTTTCACTATGTTTACATCACATGAGGAGGAGATATGTATACATTTCCATGATTGCAGATGTATGCATTTAGTCAGTTTCAAGGAATCCCATACCTACTTTAGAGTAAGGACTATATAATATTGGTATACACTGTTTTTATATATAATTTGATAAGCATGAAGCATTTTCTTGTTTTTGTGTTCAATTAGTTCAATCCTTTTTGAGGACAATCAAGCATCTCAAAACTGTAAGATAGGATAGGAAGAGCAAACTGATTTATAGCTTAGACTTTATTCATAGATGTCAAGCTAGTTTTCAATATTAGTTTTGGTGTTCTGAAATATTCCTCACTGAGCTTTATTCTCATTTGTTCTTGTTTCATTCCAGAACTATTCTAAATATTTATACTCTCTCTCCTGTACAAGTTCCTTTATATCACATTCCTGACCCAAGTTGATATTTTCTTGCTGATCCAGCTTTCCCATTTTAAATGTTGCTTTTTCACATTTATCAAGATCAAACGTAATTCTTATATCATTTGAAAAAGTTTAAAGAATTTGTAGCTGTGCTTTAGCTCTCATCTGATAAACTATACAATTTAATTCATCCACAAAAGGTAGCTGAGAAGTCTTTAAATAAGGTTGTTTTCTGGAAGCCAAATTTTAACCATAGCCTAATCTGTTAGGTAAACAGCTTAATGGAGTTAAGGGCAATCCAAAAGAACAGTGGTGACAAAGAATCATCGTGGCATATCTCACTATGAATTTTTATCCCTGGGATAATAATTTGTTCTTTGCCATGGCTCAACTGCGAAGGGGTTTGCCACTGTTTTGTGGTCACTGCAATATAATTGGTTGATATAGGGTGTATCGCTTATGTGGGATGCTGTCAAATGCTTTTTTCGTAATTTATTCATGCCATACTTAAACTCTTCCCCTTTTTTATAACTCTCTGTTATAGCTTTATTTACCAATACATCATCCTTTGTTTCCTTATGACTTTCTTTCTTACTTTTTTTCTATTGCCATAATTATTTTTCTAAATGATTATAAACTGTCTCTACATCAATTCCAGTGTATATAATTTATATATTCTTGGGTGGCAGGTTATTGATCTACAGTTCTTTGGATGGCTTGCAGTTTCACTCGTAAGGAGGAGTACAGATTTTCTTGTTGTTAACCATATTGGTGTCTGTTCAGGATGCACATGTAAGTAATTCTTGCTCAGGGCTAAATCCTTGAGTAAAGATGTTAATAACTTAAACCATAACTTAGGTGCTGCATCTGGGACCGGGGTTTTCCATTTAGGAGTTTTTCTTAATTTTGTTTCAGTTTATCTGGTTGTTAATATTCTCTACATTAGAGATCCTTGCTGTTTCTCTTAATTCTTCTATCCATCCAGCTTTTTTTATGTTCAACAGGGTCTTCATTAATACTTCTCCAAAATGTACCTACTTTTTCTTGTTTTGGTGGTGTTTCTATTTCTTTTGCTTAGTTTATCAATTTTCAAGTAAACCTTTCTGGGTCAATAATGAACTGCACACTTTGTAATTTTCCTTTATATTTATCTGCACACCTTTTAAGTTTTTCCTGTTTGTGCTGATATTTTTCATTTATTATTCAAAACAGTGTTTGATAAATCCCGGATTATTGTCAGTATGATTAATCCTGATCTGTTTTGGTATTGTGTGTTGCTTTTATCACATGTAAGGATTTTTGATTATCTTTTCCCTTTACTACATTCTTCAAACAGTGATACTTCTTGTCTCAGTTGCTTTATTGTTTTCTCTATTTAGTGCTTCCATGGTAACATTCTTTTTGTTATTTTGTTACTCTACATTTTTAGTAACACTTTATTCATTATTAGTTTAGCTGCACAGTAAAATATCCTATTTATTTCTGGTATATCACATTAATTTCTCTTAATAGTCCTAATTACAGTGTTCATCTGCTTTACCAATCTTCTAATATTTGCTGTATTCTATATTTTTTCATTGTCTTAACGTGTATCAGTCACTATTAAATCAAGTAGGTCTTCCCTTAGATCATTTTCTTGTGGACTGTGTAAAAGCTATGGTTGTGGAAGCAATTGCTCTGTCAGTATTTTGAGTGTGAGTGTGTGTGTGTGTGTGTGTGTGTGTGTGTGTGTGTGTGTGTGTGTGTGTGTGTGTGTGTGTGTGTGTGTGTGCTTTGTGGAAAGTAAGTGCATGGTGTCTTCATGTCTCTTATCTAAATGTGTCTATAGAAGGTCCAGCTCATCCGCTAACAGGCACATTCATTTTTTTGCCTCAGAATGATACCCATATGTGTTCTGTTTGATTAATCGGTACTTACGTATTATCGCAACCAGATTTTCGAGGTTGCGAGATACACATACCTCCACAGAATCGAGTGCATAAAACACTTCTAACTGTTATTGTACTTCCTTCCAACTGCCCAAAAACTTTACATTATTTTTAGGAAAAGGGACAATTTGAGAAACCTCTCCCTGTCCTGTGTGCATTGCAGACGCACACGAGTTGTAATGCCTGGCATTGTCTTGTCAGTTGGGTTCTTAAGTGCGTGTAATATGAGTACATAAGAGTGTGTAATGCCCCACTTTGGATGGTGAATTTGAACACAAGCTCATATGCTGTTTCTCTCACTGGTGTATTTGCACCCACTATAGGATTTGGATAGTTGGGGGAAGATACTGCATGAAAACTCGAATGGAAGTGTTTCCCTAAACAGCCGAACAGGCAATTTCTGATATCCTTGTCATGAA
The DNA here is from genome assembly GCF_019279795.1 of Protopterus annectens. Classification (NCBI taxonomy): domain Eukaryota; kingdom Metazoa; phylum Chordata; order Ceratodontiformes; family Protopteridae; genus Protopterus; species Protopterus annectens. The sequence continues at coordinate 91,241,080 of NC_056725.1, forward strand.
GAAATACCAATTATGCATGATGATAGGGCAGACCTAATTATAATTCAAAATGTTATTCTAATTCCACCGGACTGCCCTAAAACTTTACATTACTTTTAGGAACAGGAGTTTTTTGGGCAGTCCAAAGGAATTACACTAATAATTTGAATCAATTTTATATGTCCGTGTTTTTCTTCAGCATTCCTGCCAATTGAAGCAAGCATGTCTAATGCACGCAAAACAGGAAGACGGCTTGCAGGATTATTTCTCTTCCCGAATGTAAGCCAAACTGATTTCTCATCAGTAAAGAGTTAAAATAACACCCTATGGTGTTTCCTGCACTGGTTTTCATTGCAGCATGTGAATTTCGCAACCACGAAAATCTGGTTGCGATAATACGTAAGTACCGATTAATCTTTAATGGCACCATTAGATATGGAGGCATAGAAAATCTTCAGGCAACTGTTTATTGGTTAAGAAATATTCTGGCTTGGAAAATTAATGTTATTCGCCCACTAAATCTTTATTTGCTCCACTTTCCCTTCCTTGGGAAACAGTAGCCTCTTTGCCTTCTGAATTGTACAGGTGCACCGAGTTCTTTTCCCATAGTTCTGCTTCCTTGACATTAGACCAACAATTCACTGTTGTCCAGATGATCTCCTTTACACTTTACCCACATTTTCTCTGATATTGTACAATTTATTCAGAAAGCCAGGCTGCACAAGGTTTGATTCGTTTTCATTACCCCATTCTGGCTCAAGCAAACTTGTTTTTCTATAAAACCCTACTTCCTCCAGAATCCTCTGAACCTCCAGCCTTTGAGGAATTGTGCCCAGAAAAGAAAATTAATTTGTTTCCCTATCTATGAAGCCATTAGGGGGTTGGATCCCATCTCTCTCTCTCTCTCTCTCTCTCTCTCTCTCTCTGTCTCAACACTAATCCCACAAGTCACATATTACATGCAGGAGATCTTTTATTATCTTTTTTTTTTTTTTATGATCTGTAGGATTCAGACAGTGGCTTCCTCTTCCTGTATCCATTTGACCAAATGATATTTAATGTATGCTTGAAAAATAACACTTTTAACCTGCAAGCCCTGCAGCTTCATTTAACTTAAAACTTCCATCCAGGAAGATACTGTTCTTGGTGACTGATGGTACGTTTATCATCTGCTAAGAAAATTCAGAGCTTCAGGCTCATTCACTCAAAACACCATATAAAGTTTTCCACAGACAGTAGCTCTTAGAATCAACCTGTCTTGTGCAAAAAGTTGTCCAAGAATCTAAGTTAAGCTAATCTGTCAGACTGCCAGTATGCTCCCTAAAATGTTCCAATCAAGGAAAATGCCTCCTTCAGTACACTTATGTTCACAAGGACCTTAGATTTTGTTTACTGGGTCTTTCATGAAGGATGGGCATTTAATATCTCTTTCACCAAATCCAGGATGGAAAAAAGTTACCAAGCCTATCCTTTGTAGGCATTTAAAAAACTATACTTCCTATTGTTTTGATACACCCAGGAGAACTTTACCAGTTACCACAAGCTCTCACTCTGCTAGGGTAACGGTTACTTCCAAGACAGCTTTCTGTAACGTCCGTCTTGATGTCATCTGTATAGTAGTAGCCTGGTCTTCATTTAGCGCATGTATGAGACACTACAAATTGGACATCACTCCAAGCCCAAGTATTCTTTCTAGGCTGATGTAATCAGCATCTGCTCCCATGGGAGTAGCTAACCAGCAGAATCAATTAGGGATCCTGCCCTAGAGGTTATTGAAGATGGAACATTTTTTTTATCTGATATGCAAGTTATGAGCACTTAATGTAATGGAAGATCTATAAGAAGGACAACCCTTTTCAGTAACATACCCTACCACCATCCCACTCATATTCCTGACATTTCCTCTGCCTTTTTCATGTATTTTTCCATAGCTTTCCCACTGACTTCAGAAAGGACTGAAGAAAGACGGTGTTGATGTGGATGATAGGAAAAGGTGGGTACCTGTCAGCCTGCAAAAGTTTTTTCAGCTGAGCAGCCCTAACGTCTACAGAGCAAGTACTAGACATTATCAAAGTTGAATCTTCTTACACATCTATCATCATGATACGTGCCAATAATTTAAGTTTAATAAAGCAATAAATATTGGATACCAATACTGAGTTGCATCACATTTACTATAGAAAGAGGTTGTTGTATACATTACAAAGGGAAATGCTTACTGAACTTTCTGCTTCTCTCAGCTTTGATGTGGTGCAGAGCAAAAATGTGTGCACACACCACACAGACAGACAGACACACACACGCACACACACACACACACACACACACACACACACACACACACACACACACACACACACACACACACACACACACACATACACACACACACACAAACTCACAGAAAGATAATATAGTTTTAATAGAGTTTACCTTTTAGGCACATTTCAAGCTTACACGAGTCACTTCCTGGCTGGACAAGACCTAGAAATTAATGAAATGTTTCTAAAATACACAGGTAATGCGTCATCTTCAAACTCAGAAATGAAGTTTGCTGTTCAAAAGCTTGTTGTGGTATTCAGTGCAAAAATAGCTTAGGAAATGACTTGTACATTACGTCTTACCAATGGAAAACGGATGAAAAGTCAAATGTTTCCATGACATATGCTGCACCAACACAGATGAGACCAGCCATGTTATACATAGGCACAGGTTGGTCTATATGGCCCAAATGCAGCTCTTTGCACAGACATTAAAAAGATGCACCTGCCAAGTCTGTACCCTCTACTTTATGTGCTGAAGGAAATGCAAATCAGCATTGCCTAATACACAGGAACACTTTATTATACAAACCTGCCCCCACCCCAGACAACCACAATGCTGACTGGTGCAAGAGGTGGTTGTTAGTGCTGCTGTGCTACTGACTGTTTCACTTTCATGGACAGTAAGTTTTCCTTAAAGTCTGGTGGTCCCCATCCCTGAAGATCCCCACAGTTATTAACAGCAAATGTTCCTGATACTCTTAACATTCCTTCATCTGTACTGAAATATTAACATGGAAAGGTCCTTAGTGATGGCATCCAGTATGAGTGAAAGAACGTGCACATGCACAGACTCATAGTAAGGCATTGCCTGTACTTAAAGGTAAATATATAGATTTGGATATGCATTAAAGTATTGAATTCTTTGGTCAAAATGTGCCATGTAACCATTCAAATTCAAAATCAGCATAATCATCACAGCTGAGAAATTTGTCCAACAATAAATATAAATAAAAAAGTTTATATTATATATTTTAAAAAGCAGATTTATTTGACATACAAGTTGTTGTGACACCCAAGGGAATTCAAAATATGCATTTCACCCTGAGCACCAGACTCCATTGCTACATAAGAGTACTGTCAAAAATACACATCTGGTTTGAAAGTTCATTTGATAGTGCTTCCATGTTTCCCTGGTCAGAGTGATGAGCAGTCCTAGGAAACCAATGAATAATGCTGCCCTGCCTGCAACCTCTCTCTCTTGCAGAAGATTGGGCCACCAGAGAATGCTAAGAAGCACAGGTATTGACTCAGAGGCTTGAGAGTTAGGGCTCGGTTTGCACTTTTAATTTTAGGAGAAGAACATAAATATTTTTTATTTTAAAGCTTTGGATTTCCTTTATGTTAGCTCAACAGCATTTGCATTCCAGAGGAGTGTAATGTGCTACTCTATCTTTGTGCCAGCTAACTAGCTTGCAGAGTTCTTTCAGTTTTCACTGGTTACACAGAATATTCCTGATTTTGCCTCATATTGTTTTGTCTTTTCCTTGCATACCTCTCAAATGTATCTCTTAATGAAGATAATTCCTCATTTTGAATTTAAAAAAATATGTGTTCCTCACTGTTCCACATTAAAAGGGTTTTTTATAAACTCATTGTTAAGAATGATTTAATTATTAAGAATTATTAAGAATATGTATGGTAAATAACTTCGACTCAGAATGTGGTAAATTACTTTTACTAATAGTAATTCATCAAATATCATTTTCTAATTATGGAAAAAAATTACAACAGTTATTAACCATACTGCAAGCTTCCTGCTTGAAGGTATTAGTGTGTGTTCTATATTTTCCACAGCCATTTGTTATACAGTTTGAGAGGTAGTGTTCCACATTTCTGTAACAAAAGATTGAGAGCTATCTATCACTGTTTCCACCAAGTTACTTCTGCTAAGAGGTATAAAAGTCAGACCCTTACCTAAGATTTCTTGCTTTAGCTTAGTCAGTGGTTTTGCAGAGTGGTTCCAGATTTTAGTCCTTTTTTGGTGTTTGTTCTGGTGGGTCCTTTCTGTTGTGTCAATCTCTCCAAATCCCTCAGCTCCCTGTCTCCTTTCTACGACCTGTTCCTCTATTGTTGCAGCCCCTATGGAGACCTCTGAGTTGGGGTGAAGGGCTAGCATTGTGTGCCTCCCTCTTGTGGTCTGATGGTTTTGGTTGGTGGGTGTTTCCCTCTGTAGCGTTTTTATATCCTGTTGCCACATGTTGATGCTGGGTGCACTTAAGTCTGGTCTAGGTTCCTGATGGCCCTGGTGAAAATCTTGCTAGTTGTCTCCTTCCACATCTCTCTGGTCAACAATGTGGGTGCCCAGGCTCCCTGGTGCTTGGGGAGATGGTTAGGTTTGTCATGCTTCCAGTGCCTACCAAAATATTTACCACTATTGTGTTTAGGTGGATATCTCATTCTTCTGGTCACAGAATGATGGATTTTGTAGCTCCTCTTTGTCCCTTAAGTCCCTGTAGATTTTTAGCAGTTTCTTCCCCTTAACTTTGTTTTCAAAGTCAGTGAATTTGGTTTCAAGATCTAAAAATCTAGAAGTGGAGTCAGGGTTGTCCCTGCATAAATTCTCCAGGTTTAGGATGCTGCTGATAGTAGAATCCTGCTGAGTTTTGTTATGCCTAAGGAGGATCTCAATCAGCTTGAGGCCAGCATCCCTTAAAACTGAGTCCCATTCTCTGATTAAGTCCTCCTCCACATTGTTCCACATGTGTTTCTTGAATAGCTTTAGTCCCCTAGTCAACAGTTCTTTTTCAGTACTGTTTTTAGGGTAAATTTCTTCCCAGTATAGTCCTTTCAGCAGTTTTAGTTGTTTCTCATGGAGGAGAAAGTTGTCTGTAGATTCATGTTGGATATTGTCCCTCGGTGAGCTGTTTGTGTGGTTATCATGCTCAGTGTTCTGGGTTATGTTTACCCAGGTAGGTGTCTTCCGAAGGTTTTTAAGTCTTGAATTGTCCATTTCCATATTGCTGGTGGTCTCCTTATAGTGATTCTCTTGAGTGGATAACTCTTTGGGGGTGCCAAGGACAAACAGAAAATAGCGATAATCCAGAGAGCTCGAGTGAAGTCTGGTATCCCACCTGTGACCTACAGGGTGCCAGGATTACCTTGTTGAAGTTTCCAGTAGTTTATTCAGTTAAACAGGCAGATGGTTGAGTGTTCTTGTTCTAATACATTACATTCAACAGTTACAGACAATGGTGGGAAGGACCATGGGAGCTGACTGGAGGAAAATCTGGGACATGGAGAAACAAGGGCCAATTCCAAAGCTTAAAGGTTAGTCCCTTATCTGAATATTCTTGAAAGACCCATGAGGGTTTACCAATTCAGCCACCTGTAGAACCTCATTCTTAGTTACAATGTTTTATTTTTATTCTTACTTTTAACTTCTAACAAGCAAAACATCACAACACACTATGAGCTCCAACTATAGAACTATATTTAAGAAAACACTTTCACCTAAGCTTCATCAGGTCCATCTGATAGAGTGATTTACACTTTGATCATTGAAAATGCCTGCTTTTATAAGGCTATCAGCAAACTTTATTTTATTTGTTAACTGTTTCAACTCACTGGACACAACTGCCTCTCTTCAGGGATGATCTAAGAGCACTTTCTTCTTAAGTGATTACTCACAATTGGAGGGTGGGAAAAAAGGTGGGTGAGAGACTCAAGCCCAAGAAGCACTGTGTACTTCAAACCCCAAGACCAAATGACAGTACAGCCATGAGACCAGAAGGTGCAGACACTGGACAATTATGAGACGAGGAGGATGATTTAAAGTTCTTTCCACAGGCACTGCATTTGTATAGGTTAAAAAAATCTTTATATCACTGAATCCAAATATGAAGTTCAATTGATGTCACATCCTCTATTATTTAGTGTTTTATTATTATTATTATTATTATTACTGCTTGATAGTGTTGTGACTATGATTGTTCACTTTATTATATGTTTGTCTTCTGAGTTCCACTGTTCTGAAAATAAAGATTAATCTTTCAGCAGTAGAGGTTATTTGTTATTCATTCTCGCACACATATTTGGGTTTTCCCTACATATGGTGGAGAATAAAGTGGAATATTTAAAATCTTTGATTTCTATTCCATAATTTTGAAATCCGCGATTACTTTTGTCATAGGAAGTTACTTCCTGTGTGGTTTCTTTTCATGTGTTGGCAGTGATATGGAAGGTATTGGCTCCTTTCTTACTTCCTGGTTGTGTCCTTTTTTACTTCCTGGATGTATCCTTTTACTTAATGGGTGTGTCCTTTTTTTACATCCTGGGTGTGCCCTTTTACATGGGTGTGTCTTTTTTTAATTCCTGGGTGTGTCCTTTTACTTATTGGGTGTGTGGCAGTGGAGTTAGTAGTACATAGGTGGCACAGATGGCATAGCTCCCCCTGCAAAAAAATGCTTTTTGTTGTTAGTTAACTCTAGATGAAACTTTGTCTGTTTCATGTCTTGAAGCTTCAATTATTTTATTCTGCTTTTTTTTCTTTGCTTCACTCAGGACCTCACATGATGGTCCTTCTACCCACACCAAATCAACCCATTTGTTCTGAGTGGAGACAGGAGCCATGATTCCCAGGCTAGGAAAGTAGGCAAGAGCCATACAGACACTTTGTTGGATACCAGTCATAGTCATATATTTAGACCTAGCCAAGGCTTTTGAGTCATTGCTACATGAAATCATCTTTATCTCCCTAACAGCAATGTGAATTAGCATATTTAGCATATTTATACAGGAGTGGATTACAGAGTAGTTAGACAACAGTCTTAATAGAGTAACAGTTCAGATTGAGTCAGAATGGATCAGGGTGTCCTGAAGGATTAGTCCTGGAATCCATATCACTTAGTCTTCTCTTTTCATTTCTTCCTACATTTCTAAATTGCTGGCTGTCCAAATATGCTGATGACATTGAGCTTGGGGATGTAGTGTCTTGCCAAACATGATGTAACTGCACTGAATGTTTACTGTAATCATGCTCACTCTTTGTTTGGAGTCAGCATACAGATCTGTATGGTTATCTATATGGTCATTTGTACTCTGGATTTGCAGAGAAAGCTTAACAGTTCTACTTCTGAATGTGATGAACAGATAAAGAACCTTGGGGTCTCAGTTACCAGTATCTTGAGCTTCAAAGACAATACTGCATTACTATGTGATAAAGTAATACAGTTGGCTTGATTTTTAAAAACTTTCCCCTTCAGAGACCGTGTTTTGCTAACCAGCCATTATGCAAGTAATTTTTTATCCTGATTCTAACGTGAGAACTTTTTTCCTTTTGTTGTGCTGGCAGTTTGGCAAAGAATACAAGTACCTGACATCTTAGCTACAGCTCCTGTCTAGATTTCAGTAGTTAAAATTGTACAGCATATGCTATTATTATGTAACAGGAAAGGTTATATGTGGCTTACAAGTCCTTTAACTGTGAGATATTAGGTTACCTTGGCATTAGAACTACATACTGCATCAAATAACACTTGAAATAATGGTCTCGATTTGACATTCCACTGTGTACCACAGTTGTGCAAAAGGTTTATAGCACAATTTATTCCATCTCTTTGGATCTATCTTCTACTTTACATTAGAAAGTCACATACATTAACAATCCTTAGAAAGGGATTAGATTACTATTTTGGTGTAATAGCGTAAGATTTAAGGGCATGAATTTGTCTTCTGTAATGGCGTATGAGCTTGAACACAGTACCCTTCAGACCTACAAACCTGTTGAAACTATACGCTGCAAACATGTGACTACATAATGAAATACAGGAAAATAATAGCATTAGTGCAGGCACATAATAAAGTGTAGGCTAGTTAAATTTAACAGGATGTGGTAAGGAGACTGTTGGAGATATACATCAGAAAATTACAACAGTCGTTACAAGCATCACTTTTGTGTAACATATGTTGTAGAAACTGGAAAAGGGTACAAGAGTTCAATAAGAGCATCCTGCACATACTATCCACACATGTTAAATGAATAGTAGTTCTGTCCCACATAAAAGAAAAGGGTAGTAACATGGAGTAGACTTCAGCTGACTAACAGCACCCCCTAGTGTTCAGCAAAAAGTGCTTCTCTAGCCTGAGGGGAAACATTTTCTGTATTGATGTAGGCATCTTCCTAGAAGCTTCAGAGTAATGGTTATTCATTTATTTTTTTACTTCCATTTGTTTTCAAGGTCAACCCCACTAGGCCTATCACCTTTTTTCAAGGGAGATGTGATGTAGTATTTATGTTGTCTGTGAGAAATATGGCCAGATCATCACAGAAATTCATGTTTTTTTTTTCTTTGTCCAATAACACACTATATTTAGTTGACTGTACTTTACGAGACCACAACACAAAAACCTGAGCATAGTACATGAAGATCAACCCCCTCCGAAGTTATTCCTTTTCAAATTCCCTGGAGAGGTCTATTGAACTGCAGTTAACCATATAAAGTAGGTTACACAACAGTGGTGTCAAGAGGAAAGGGACATTTAGGTTCATAGGTTCATAGGTTCATACTAGGCTATCTGCCCTAGGGCATTTATAAGCCTAGCCAGAATGTGTTTGGCTTTCGCCACCCATTTTAAATTTATTTTGCTATGCCCTTTTTCGAGGTTAGTATACTGTGCTTCTGTCTAACAGTGACACAGAAGTGATACCCGGAGTAAACCTACGATCTCCCATCCACTCATCAAGATTCCTCTTGAAGAGAGTCAATGAGGGACTCTGCCTAACCTGGACTGGGATTTTATTCCAGAGTGAAGGGAGCCTCTGGGTTATGAATCTGTACCTCCAGCATGTCCTATTTATTTCAGTGCTGAGGTTCAAGTCTCTCGAGCGCTTAGCTCGATGGGATTTGGATTTTCTGAGGTGCAGCATGTCCATTAATTCCGGGTTGGACATGGCTTTATACGTCAGGCACAGATCGCCTCTGAACAGGCGGTATGCCACTGAGTAGAGCTGGAGTTTCTTTAATCGGGCAGCATATGGCATCTGTTTGAGTCCTTTGATCCTCTTGGTGAGGTACTTTTGGGGTCTTTCCAGTTGCTGCAGGTGTCTGGTAAGGTACATCCCAAAAGGGGCATTGTACTCAATTATGGGCCTGATGAGGGATGAGTAAAGAGGCACGATGACCTCCCTGATCTAGATGTGAATCCCTTCATGATTAGGTGGGCTATATAAAATGTTTTTCTAACCACTTTGGCCACGTGGTTGTCAAATGAGAGATTGCTGTCAACTTGGGTCCCTAATTACTTCTTCTGTACTTAATGGATTACCACCTATGTGGTAATTTGTGGGCACTTTGTTTTTGCCAAAGGGGATGACTATACACTTTTTGGCATTTAGCTTGAGGCCATGGCTCTGGCACCAGTTGTCTGTTTCTATGAGGCCCTTTTGGAGGGTGCTTGTGTCGGCTGGAGAGTCAATTATGGCGCCCAGTTTGCAGTCATCTGTGAACTTGGTAAGCCACAGTCCTTCCATGTTGGCCTGTACCTCCGAGAAATATATACCGATCAAGAGAGGTCCCAGGACTGAGCCTTGTGGGACACCACTTGTAACTGGTTTGGAGTCTGACATGGCTCCAGCAATTCTAACCATGTGGGTTCTGTCCTTGAGCCAGTTTGCAATCCATCTAGTGACATAAGGGTTTATATTTAAGCTGGTGAGCTGGGTATTGTATCGAAGGTTTTGCGAGGTCCAGGTAGGCTGTGTGGACCACCTTCCCCTCGTCAATGGCCTTGGTGACTGTTTCAAAGAAATCAACCAGGTTTAAGAGGCAGGATCTGCCCTTAACAAAGCCGAACTGGGTAGAATCCAGTGTCTGTAGGTCCCCAATATCTTTATTTATGAGGTCCATGATGATCCTTTCCATAGCTTTGCAGACCAAGCTAGTCAGGCTTATGGGGCGATAGTTTCCAGGATCCGTTGAGGCACCACCTTTATGGAGAGGGACCACTGTTGCTGTACGCCACTCTTTGGGCACATATCCTGTAGTAAGGCTGAGACTGAACAGTAGTTTTATGTTTGGGTTTAGCTCTTCTTGGAGTTCATGTAGGACGCAGCCTGGGACACCGTCTGGTCCCATTGATGCTGTGTTTTTGCTTTGGAGGCGGCTCTTACCTGAGCATCTGAGATGTCAGGGGGGCAGCACTCTGCTGGGATAGATATTTGCCCTTTTGGTGGGGAGGGGGGGAGAAGTTTGCGCTGAACCTGTCAGCTAGGATGTTGGCAATGTCTGTGGGTTCAGTGTATTTTTTGTCATTTTGGACTAATTCTGAGCATATCTGGGAATTACCACCCAGGTTCCTAACATAACTAAAGAAAGCCTTGTGATTATCCTTAGTGTCCTGTGCAATTATTCTCTCGAAGCTGGCCTTAGACAATTTTATGAGTGCCTGTAGTTTTTTGCTAATACTGATCAGTGATGTCTTCCCTTTTTGGGATTTTGCTTTATCATTTAGTAGCTTCCTCCTTCTATTGTATAGTTTGTTTATGGCTGGGGTCCACCAGACAGGACATCTGCCTTTGGAGGATTGGGTCTTGGTTTTATTTGGGATCGCATGATCCATGCATTCCTGAAGGTGTTCATAGAATGCGTTTATAAAGGATTCTGCGGTCTGGGCCGTATTTTCCACAGGCCCGGGGGCTTTGAAGGATTCCACCTCGATTTTGAGGAGTGTGAAATTTGCTTTAGAGAAGTTTTTCACTGTGGTTTTCTGGGCAGGGGGTGGGGTCGGGATGTGAATATCCAGTGAGATTAGTTTATGGTCTGATCTTACCAGTGAGGGATACACTTCTGGTCTGGAGCATAGAGTCCCCATGTTGGTGATGATCAGGTCCAGTATGTTTTCCCCTCTTGTGGGAGTGGTAACAAGTTGTTCGAGGCACATAGAGAGATAGAGAGGGGGGGAGATAGAGAGGGGGGTTGTCATCCATACCTTAATGACCCAATCCATTTTGACAAATGACTGTGATGAAAGTTGTTTCAATTATGATTTATCTCAACATATTTCTTTGTCTTATAGTATTTAACTTCTGAGGCTCAAAGGAGCAGAGCTCCACTGCCTAATTTTATGTTCCTTCCCATCAGACCCTCTTCACTGAGGGTTCCTTTGTCTTTATGTCTCCAGGGAAACAAGTTGAAAAGAGCAAAACCAACAAATAAAACCACGAAAAGCGATGCTCCAAAAAGGCCAGAAGAACCAGCTTCAGAACGCAATTTTATTTAATAAACAAAAGCGTTTTCGCTTCCAGCAAACCAGAAGCTTCATCAGCAAAAACGGAGCAAAAGCTCACAAGTTTAAAAAGGTAAGGAGGTGGCGCCAGTTCACGTCACTTCCTTAACTACATCGAACAACTATTATTTTAAAATACATATATACAAAAGTAAAAATACAAAGGTTTAAACTGCACAAGTTAAAAATTTAAGAGTTTAAAAGCAAGAGAAAACGCCAGGAGGAAATCTAGCATACATTAGCTTGTCAGTAAAGTAACCTTCAAAGAATAGGCGAATAAGCCATGTACAAAATACCATTTGTGGGAAGTACATTTAGTAATATAGTAAAAAACTAAAACAATGTTGGTGGATTTCACATTTAAATAAATGACCTAAATGGTTTACAAAATAGTATTTCAAAATGCATGTAAAAATGCACCTACTCTACCTAGACACCCCACTAATATGTTGAAGACAGACTGTAGAGGGGTTCACAAGTAGCTACGTGCCTTATCTCAGATAGCTCCTATACTTCAATAAAGCTGCAATATTGCAGTTATCGTTGAGCCCGGGATATGAGAAGGCATCTAATTGAAGCTGCCATTCTAATTCCCTGGTCTCTACTATTAAAGATTGAGGTCCCCCTCTAATGTCCATTCTAATATTGTCGATACCCATAAATCGGAAACTGTGACCGCTGTTACACAGAATGTGCTTAGAAAGGGCATTATCACTTTTTTATGGTTAATAGCATAAATGTGTTGGTAAATACGGTCGCGAAACCGCCGATCCGTTTTACCAACATAAAATGCTGTACAGCATTCACAGAATGTTACATAAACTATGGCCTTAGTATTGCAATTAATCTTGTGATTAATAAAATACTTCCTATTGCCTATAACGAAAGAGTTGCCAACCCGGAGGTACCTGCACCACTTGCAGCACCCACATGTAGTTGTTCCTTTCATTCTCACCATGTGGTCAAAGCTCTTATTTCTCTGCAAGAGATCTTTAAGGTTACTACCCCTACGAAATGTAAAGGCGGGAGCGAACCCTAACCTTTCATGTAATCCCGAATTCATAATGAAAAACCAATTCTTCCTAATAATAGAGCAGATTTCCCCTGAATTTGTATTAAAGGCAGTAATAAAACTGGTAGTGAAATCGAGGCCCTTACTGTTGTCATCGATTAATGAAACTTGTGTGATGGAAGTGTCTAATGTGTTTGGTAAACTTGCATTCCTAACCCCTTCCACATTAGAGAAAAGTAGAGGTGTTAAAGTACCATTCAAACGTTTGGAAGAAACTTCTACCATTAATTCAATTATCAAATCTTCAGGATAACCTCTATTTAGGAAAAAATCCTTAAGCAGAGAGCACTCATTGTGAAAGGCGTCGATGGTGCTGCACATGCGTGCGGCCCTAACCAGTTGGCCCTTAACAATGGACCTCTTCTGCTTCCAAGGATGACAGCTTGAGAAATGCAAGAAAGAATTGCAGTAGGTTGGCTTCCTGAAGATTGAAGAACAAAATCTCTTGTTGCCTATGTCTTTTGTCAACTGGACATCCAAATAATCGATGGCAGTGGTCGAGAAGTGGTGTGTGAATTTTAAGAATTCTGTTGTGGAATTCATGTATAACATGAGTTCGAGAACAACATCATCACCTCCGTCAACCAACATGAAAGCATCATCCAAAAACCGTGTGTAGATTTTTGAACACCTCTGAAATAGTGGGAAGTTAAATAAGAAATTTTTCTCCCAGTAGGCTAGAAATAAATTTGCAACACTACTACCACACGGAGACCCCATTGCAATTCCTTTCTTTTGAAGGAAGTATTGGTTGTCAAAAATGAAAAAATTAGAGGAAAGAATGATGTCAAGCAGAACTGTGACAACAATGATGTCATTGCTAGGTGCACCCAGTTCCCGCAACATAACCTCAATCCATTCAACAGCCTCTGCATGAGGGATTGAGGTGTACAGGTCGACCACGTCAATGGTCAGAAAGTTGAGATCACCATTAAATTGAACCTCATTAATCAGGTTCAAAAAAGCCCAAGAGTCTTTACAAATCTGTGAAATTTGTTTCAGGTATTTTCCAATAATGCTATCTATAATGCGGGCGCAAGGGTGCGTGATGGAACTTCTGCCATCAACCAGCGCACGCATTGGTGGCTCAGAAAGACTCTTGTGTATCTTGGGGATCCCGAACATAACTGGCACCCTAGGCATAGAAATATCAATAAAGTTGTAAGTGTCAATGTTAATTCTGCCTTCAAGGTAAAGATCCCTGAAGTACCCTCTAATTCTTTGATATGAGGTAGTTAACTCATTAAGGGATGAACAAGCATAAGCGGGTGAATCCAACACCAAAAACATTTTCCGGGTGTATTCATCCTTATCGAGGATAACCAGACCCCCTCCCTTATCCGGTTTAATCACCCTGACTGCCATACCACAAAGTTTATTTAAGGCTATGACTTGATCCTGAGAAATGTTCCTTGTTGTTCTGGAATTATGTTTAGAAGAAAACAAATGTCTAAGGTCAAGTTCACAAGCACTTTCAAAAGTGTTAAGGCTAGGGTGTAAGGGGGGATTAAAGGAGCTGGTTAACTTCAAATTATTATCCATAACAGAAAGGTCATTGTTGAAAAACACTTTCAAATTTAGTTTACGCACATAGAATTTAAAGTCCACCAAGGTTTTAGCCAGTTTAAAATTTTGATCAGGAACAAAATTCAACCCTTTGGCTAAAAGTTCAACGAGTTCTTCATCGACATCAATATTAGAAAAGTTATATATGTGAAAGTCTCCTTTGACGTTAGAGATCACATGAGGCAGGTGGTTGGCAGAAGGGCCAGGACTAATCAAGGGTATAGAATCTTCCATTAATTCCAGTTCTTGTTCCTCTGGAATCGGTTGCCCTTCTTCCCTAAAAAAGGCTTCTGCTGGTTGGTATAAGTATATGCCTTGTTTTGGGATTTGATCCTGTTACTTCTCCTGGGGCCTTGGTCAGAGCCACCTGCTCTACCAACTCCTACCATGTCCTCATCGTTTGGGGACTGCTCCACAGTTTCACTGTCGCCGTGGTCAGATGTCAGGCCGTCCCTGTCCAAATGGTTACCGGCCCTATTAATTTTTTTCACCAAATTCGGATATACACATTTAGTTTGGTAGGCAAGTCTGTCTCTTGCTAATTTTTTAGACTTATTAGCTTTGAGTTTAGAAAGCAAAGTGTCAATACTGGTGAAAATTCGGCCATAGTCATATTTATACCTCAAAAAGTTGGTATCAGCTTTAATAGTAATGTCCAAATTAGATGTTTCTTCCAAAAGTAATGTGATGTGCTTAGAATAATTTTTAATCATTAATTCTAGTAATTCTGCCCCTTGTCTATTAAAAAGGGTCTCCAATTCAGTCACAAATGAGGCATCCGAAAAGAGGCCAGTGGGAGAAAAAGAACTCCGTAGCCCCTTAGGGATCACCGCTTCAGACAAGCACTGTTTAAAATATGCTACTTCCAATTGTAATTTCTTAATTTTTAATAGTTTAGCATCCAGTACTTTTAGCTTTTCAGCTATATGATCAAAAGAATTACCTGGATTGCTTGAGTCCGACACCGATAGCCCCGCATCAGTAGGATCCCCAAATGAAAAGGGGACTAGGTTCTTCGCCCATTCAGACAACAAGGGCACATCCATAAGTGAATCGTGACTCCCAGACTGTTGATTAGTAGCAATGACAGACGCTTGTCTTGAAGCCGGATTCCTGTGGTTACTGCCATTGTCTGTGGTGGTAGGCAAAGGTGCAATGTTATTTGAAATGGTACTACCCACAAGGTTTTCTGCCATATGAGAGCGAGGGGGTACCGATTGTTGACCAGCTGGAATAAACGAGTCATTAGTTCCTGCCAACCCGAAATTCAGGGAAACAGTAATATTACAGGGAAGTATAGAATGTACACTTTACACCCAATTACAAGTTCTCATTTGTCTGTCCTCTTTGAGCGGCAGTCACAGTAACACTTTGGCACCCAATTTTGATGTCAGCACAACCCTCCGCTCCCCTCTTTAAGAAGTTCTACTGTGAGTCTCTTGAAAACATTCTAATATACCTGACCATTCCTGCAGTCAAAAGCACTCATGTCAGTATGAAACAAAAAAGTGAGGTGGGGGCATTAAGTATGAGCTGATATCTGTTACCAGGGTAAGGGTAAATACAGATAGGTATGCCCATGGAGGCATAGTATATAAAGTAGTAGTCCTATGATATTTGTCAAGATCTTAATGTGAGTAGCCAGAAACTGGCATCATTGGGCTTTTATGTAAGTGTGTGTCACTGGCTCAGCTGTTTGCATTATTGCATCCTATGTGGGAGCTTGGCATAATGGTTAAGGTGTTTACCTTACAGACACAAGGTGCAGAGTTTGATTATCACATGGGGTAATTAGCTAGGCTTAAAATGGGCTATAAGAGCAGCTAACCTAGAATTAATTTATGATCCTATGAACTCAAAGGCTTTGGGTTCTATCCCCATACTAGATGGTTAGATTCATGTCACAGAAAAGATACTGGCCACAGAATTCTTACTGCAATATTATATACTTCATAAGATTTATAAGGATTCTGTGATATTAGTAGAATGGGATCATATTTGTAATAATATAGTTTATATATATATATATATATATATATATATATATATATATATATATATATATATATATATATACTGAAAAAGGCTGTAAAACATTTTTCTGCACATTGCTTCCTTTTCCTTCTCTTGTTGTAAAATTCTGTTTATTTCTTAGATGCTAAATGCCCCTCAGTTCTTGAAAAACTTTTACTCCAGCCTATTGTCTTTAATATGCAAAATCAGGCAGCAAGTGCCCTTAGAGTTTCCAGTTTTCATTGATCTTAATAATTTTTGAGGGGGTTGTTCTCTGTTTTTAATGCAAATCTTTGCTTTTTTCTGTTGATGGTTTCTGTAGATGACATTCTCACCAATTTAAAGCACATCTGGAATGAAAATTTATGTGTCTGCTGCATGGCACAGACAGATGAAGTCCTACTTGTTAACCAGACAATGCCAGATTGACTAGTTTCCTGGCCAATGGAGAAGCCAACAAAGGAGGGTGGAGTGAACAGCTGATGCTGGCTTACCTATCCAGGGAGGGTCACTGCAGGGTTGGTACCTACTGTTAAAATAAAGAAGAACAAAATGTAGTATATGGGCCTAGACATATGCTTGGCTCTGGAAAGCAGTGTCTGTGTAGTAGTCTTCATAGGACATGTCACGGAATGCTCATGCTGACAGAGGAAGGCACAGCTGGCCCTCCCATCTGTTAGTGCAAATGTTAGTCAGTGAGGGAGGCATTAGACCCAAAAATAGAAAACCCCCTGATGGCTGCCAAGATAATGGTCTCCTACAAACTTTCTATCACTTCATAGGAAAACAAATGGGATAATCATTTGTGGGAGAGCTAATGGGTGGCAGGCACTAGGAAATGAAAAGAATACAAAAATAAAATAGCACCAGGGGCAACAATATCCTAGACCTGGTCATTACCAACATGGGAAACCAGTGTTCCACACCAGAGGTCAATTCCTTGTTGGTCAGATCCGACCACAAGCTAATCAGCCTAGACATCCACATCCCACCCCCAGCCCCAATTAGGGAAACCATCGTCAAAAACTTCTCAAAAGCCAACTTCACACTTCTTAAGACAGAAGTGGCAAACTTCATGACACCCATGCAGACGGACAATAGAGGTATGACTGCCGAATCCTACACAAATGCACTTTATAAGCACTTACACAAGTGTATGGATCATGCTATCCCTAATAGAACCAAGATGTTATCCTCTAAAAAAAGGAAGCCAATCTGGTGGACCTCTGCCATAAACAAACTCTACAACAGAAGAAAGAAACTGTTGCAAAAAAGAGTAAAATGCCATGACTGGAGGAACTCCCTGGTCAACCTCAGTAAGAAGCTGAGATCCCTCATAAAATCCTCCAAAGCTAGTTACGAAAACAAAATTGCCACTGACTCTAAAGACAACCACAAAGCATTCTATAGCTATGTCAAGAATCTAAATGGGAACACTCAGATCTGCTCTGAGTTACAGCATAATGGCACTAAATATACAGAACCAACTGATATTGCCAACATCCTAGCAGATAGGTTCAGTGCTAAATTTAGCCCCCTCTCACCCCCTAGAGGGTCCATCTCTATACCTGAAGAATGCAAAGTTCCTATAATCACGGCTGCACAGGTAAAAAACACACTCTCCAAAGCCAAGAACACAGTATCCATGGGACCTGACAATATCCCAGGTTGCATTCTTCACAAACTACAGAATGAAATGGCACCCTACCTAAGTACCATGTTCAATCATAGCCTCACCTCAGGCTTTGTACCCACTGAATGGCACACCGCGACAGTTATCCCACTCCACAAAGGGGGAGCCATGACGGACCCCAGGAACTACCACCCCATTAGCCTGACAAGCCTGGTCTGCAAGGCCATGGAACGTATCATCATGGAACTCATAAACAAAGACATTGGTAATCTCCAAACTCTGGACCCTACACAGTTTGGATTTGTAAAAGGCAGATCATGTCTCCTAAACCTGATTGACTTCTTTGAAGCAGTCACCAAAGCCATAGATCAGGGTAAAATGGTTCACACAGCTTATCTAGATCTCGCCAAGGCTTTCGACACCATCCCCCACTCTGGAATTATAGATAAGCTCACTAAACTAGGTATAAATCCCTATGTCACAAGATGGGTTGCCAACTGGCTCATGGACAGAACCCACACTGTGAAAGTAGCGGATTCCAAATCCGACATCAGACCAGTGACAAGTGGAGTACCACAGGGTTCAGTCCTGGGGTCCTCTCCTATTTGCTATCTACTTCTCTGAAGTGCAGGCCAACACAGAATGTCTTTAGCTAACAAAGTTTGCAGATGACTGCAAACTAGAAGCCATAATCAAAACCCCTAATGATGTGGACAAACTACAAAAGGGCCTCAATGAGACAGATACCTGGTGTCAAAGCCATGGCCTGAAGCTCAATGCCAAAAGTGTATTGTCATCCCTTTGGTAAAACTATGTACCCATGAACTACCACATAGCTGGTAGTCTACTTAATGCTGAAAATGTGATAAGAGACCTTGGGACACAGGTGGACAGTAGTCTCTCCTTTGATAATCACATTGCCACAGTGGTCAGGAAATCCTTCTACGTGGCTCATCTCATCACAAAAGGATTCTCATCCAGAAAAAAAGAGGTCATTGTTCCCTCTACTCATCACTCATTAGACCCATTATAGAGTACAACATCCCTTTTGGTATGTACCTCACAAGACATCTACAACAACTGGAAAGACCACAGAAATACCTCACAAAGAGGATTACTGGCCTCAAACATATGCCCTATGCAGACCGTCTCAAAAAACTACAGCTTTACTCCATCGCATATCCCCTACTCAGGGGCGATCTCTGCCTAACATACAAAGCTATGTCAAACCCAGAGCTGTTGGACATGCTCCACTTAAAGAAATCCCAATCCTTCCGAGCTACATGCTCTAGGGACCTTAACCTTGTCACCACAATAAACAGAACATGCTGGAGGGATAGATTCCTGTACCAGAGACTTCTCATACTCTGGAACAGACTACCTATCTATGTCAAACAGAGCTCCTCATTAGCACTCTTCAAGAAAAATCTTGATGATTGGATGGGAAATGGGAAATTCACCCCGGGGATCACTTCTGTGGCTCTGCTCGACAGGGGCACAGGAAAATAATTTTCTTGGGTGGCGAAAGCCAGGGTACATTTTTTGGCTAGGCTTGTATGGGCCCTAGGACCGATAGCCTAGTTCCTACCTATGAACCTATGAAATATGAAAGAGTTTTGTTAACTCTGAAAGAAAATGGATGAACAGTTTTGCATTCTTTTGTATATCATCTCTACAGGACCAGCTATTTTTTGTGAAGGAGTATGTTTGTGAATAATATCTGTTGTTTCATACTGATGACTCAGGCAGATTTTTTTTTTTCCATAATAAATCTTTATTGTTATATTATTTTCAAACACAAATAAGAACAAAAATAACATATATTCACAAATCAAGCATTAACTAATATCACTAATAACCACACTCTATATACAATATTTACAAGAATGCTTCCATGTAATACAGTTAAATATAAAAAAGCATAAGAATAAATGCAAGTAATAGACAGTTGATTACTAAATTCTCTCCACACACATAAATAATTATTAATATTTCCAAGTTGAAAATACTATGCTAGTATAATATTAAAAATCTGTTCCCAAATTTTTGGATTATTAACATTTTTATTTTGTGGGTTTAATACTAATTTATGAGCCAATATATGTTTTGTCGCTAGAACTCTAAAGTTCTGCCATGAAGTTTTAGATGGGTCTAACCAATTTGAAGCTATATAAAGCTTCATTAATAGAAAAATATTAATATATATAATAATTTGTGATTTAGGGATCTCTCTCTCGGGGGAATATGCAGAATCATAAATTTCCATGATAACGTTGTACTCTGGTAACCCACCTTTTGAAGTTGGATCTTAAGGGAATTCCAAAGTTTGAAAATACATTTACAACTCCAGAACATATGAAGAAGATCAGCTGGTTGATTCTTACAGTATGAACAAGTTGGTGAATTTTTGGGATTAAATTTATGCAGGGTAAGACGTGTATAATATGCATTGTTCCAAATCATCAACTGGGTATATATTAATTTTTGAAGAGAAGTAGATTTGATGGTCAAGTCAATTGCTTTTAACATATTACTTCTATCTGTCAGTAAGATTTTCTCTTCCCAGTAGTTTGATAATAACATTTTATCATGAAATTGAAATTCTTTAATTAATTGATTTGCTGTCGTGATATATTTAAGATCCTGTTGGAGAGCTTGCCACGACAAAGAGCATCTATCAATAGCCTCTTCTTCCGGTTTAAAACTTTTAAAATAGCTTATAGTGAGTTCTCTAATTTGCCTCAGAATAACCAGATAATTTTTAGGTAAGTTAAGTTCTTGTCTTATTTGGTTGGCCGAACTGTCAAGATGTTTATATATATCAATCAAAGTTAGATTAACTATCAATGGAAACTTGTTGAGATCAATTAGTTGATTATTCAATTTTAAATTAGGATTCTTATGAAAGGGTTGAAAAACCATCATATGTTGAACCAAATCTAATAAATGAAATAAATTATGTAAAGAGAGTATGTTCGTTTGATGTGTTCAATAATCCCATAGAATTTCAATGTATCCTTACCTAAAAAAGTATTGCTTTAGGATTAATATTTAACTTTAGAATATATTTATAATTCAGAACTACCCAAGGTGGTGTCCACTTAGTATTATTTATATCATAATTGGCAATTCTTAAAATTCTATTAGAATTTACAATTAAATAATACATTTCAAAATTAGGTAATTCCAATCCTCCTCTATTTTTTGGGGTCATTAATTTATCATAAGATATCCTGGTTTTCTTTGGTTCCCAAATGAATTTAGCCAATTCTTTATGAATCCGTTTAAAAAACGACTTTGAAAGTAATACATTGGCTGACCTAAAAATATACAGTAATCATGGTAATATGTTCATTTTGATAATTGAAACTTTTGCTAATATTGGCAGTCGTAAATTTTTCCATCTCCCAAAATCAGAAATTATTTGTTCCCAGATTGCTTTAATATTATTATTATAAAAGTCTTTATTATCAATAGAGAACTCAATACCTAGATATTTAATATTTTCTTTAAATTATACCTGTCAACAATGAAAAGGGTTTAGGTGTCTTTAAAGGGAAGATATTGTTTTTTTTCAAGTTAATTTTATAATTAGACACTTTTGAGAACTCATTAACATCCTTCAATAATTTTTCAGTATCTGATAATGGAGATGCACAATAAATGCTAAGATCGTCAGCAAAAGCTGCCATTAATATTTTAGTTCCATAAATTATTGGGACATTATGATAAACATTTTGTTTAATATATAAAAACAATGGTTCAAGATAGATATTAAATAATAAAGGGGACAAAGGGCAACCCTGGCGTGTTCCAGTCTTAATCTGTATTCTTTTAGAGAAGTTTTTATTAATATACAATGTAGTATAGGGATTACTATATAATATTTGTTACATTTGGACAAACTCATGTGATATATTAAAATACGGTAAAAGATCAAACAAGAAATTTGTATCAACCCTATCAAAGGCTTTCTGGGCATCAATTATAAGGGCATAAATATTTAAATTATTTTGCTTAGCATGCTGTAACATAGTATGTAGTGTGAGTGTATTATCACTGGTTTGTCTACCTGCCATAAAAGCAGTCTGTTCTTTAGAAATGATACGAGTCATGATTCTCTTCAGTCTAGATGCTATAATAGAGGTTAGAATTTTCATGTCTACATTTATTAATGATATCGGTCTATAATTATCCGGATTTTGAGGATCTGAATTGGCTTTATGTATAAAAATAGTTTTTGAGGCGTTAAGGTATGGATCATTAATTTTATTCCTAATTATGTAGTTAAACACAACTGAAAGTATCTTACCGAAAATATCTGCAAATTTTTTATAAAATTCCACTGTCAAACCATCAGGACCTGGTGATTTATGTGATTTCAAATGCTGAATTACATATACTATTTCTTCTTCAGATATCGGTTTAGCCAAGTCATTTTGAATGTCCTCTCCTATTGTTGGAAACTTAATTGACTGTAGAAATTGTTCATAATTCCTGTTAGGGGTCATATCCTTTTGTCCAGCATAAATATTAGTGTATATTTTCTCAAAGATATTAAGAACCTCCTCAGTTTTAGAATATATTTTATTATTAAATTGTATTTCCGAAATCTGCACGATTGGTTTTGTTTGATTAATGATCCTAGCTAACACTCTTGGTGGTGTTTGAACATGACTGGCATACCTCACTAACATCTTGTACTCTTGAAATGTTAATCTACTATTCTGAAGTAAAAAGAGATCCTTTTGACATTTAATCAGTTCCTTCTCTGTTTGCTCATTAAAATCTCTAATCAGTTCTTGATCAAGTAATTTAATTTTTATTTCTAAAGTTTGAATATCTTTGTTTAATATCTTTTTATAATAAGATGCTTTTTGCAAAAGTGTCCCTCTTATTTGAGCTTTAACTGTTGCCCATTCAATATCTGGGGCAAATTGTTGTTTCCCTAAACCAATCAATAAGTCTTTCAGGTACTTTGTAATTTCCAGTATTATATCCTCCTTATTCAATAGATTTGGATTAAGAGACCAATTATAACCTCTTTGTCTCAAAGTATCTTTTACCCCCTTAGTAAAACTCAACAAAATTTTAGAATGGTCTGATATATAACGGGCATGTACCATAACTGTAGGTTCTAGATTGATCAATACTCTTGAAATCAGGAAGAAATCAATTCTGGACCACATTTTATGACATGGGGAATAAAAGGTAAAATTGCTTGTACTATTATCGTTATTCAGATAATGAAATGGATCATATAATTGAAAGTCTTCTTTAAGATCATTCAGTGCTAATAGAGCATGCTTGTTAAATGCTCTTTGTGGACAAGATCTATCCAACTTCGGATTCTGGTAGGTATTCCAATCACCTCCAACAATTACATAATATCTATCAAATTGTGTTAAAATTGAATATAGTGATGCTATAAATAGTTGTTGGTCATTACAGGGAGCATATATATTTAAAAGTAAAATAGGTTTATCAAATAAGGTAGACGAAAGAATAACATAGCACCACCGTCCATTTGTATCTGTATTAGAATCTAATATCTTTTCCTTGTATTGATCTTTAATAATTATGGCTACCCCAGCACTATTTGACTTACCTTCAGATACTACTACTTCTCTAATCCATTTCTTTTTTTTAACATCGCCCCATTGATCATTCATAAATGCGTTTCTTGGAGTAGGATAAACCACGCCTTAGCCTGCAACAATACATGTAACACCAGTTTCCTCTTCTTCAAGTTCTGGAGACCTTTAACATTCCATGAATCTACTTCCCACATTTCAAAGATTCACTGTAAGATGAAAGTTTTGGAGAGAGAGCATGGAAAAAACAAAAAACAGTAAATTCAAAACCATACATAATCTGGAAGCAATCCTTATATCCCATCCTCAACCAGTGCATACCCACTCTAACCCCGGACCAGGAGATGAATAGGTCCTGTATAATATAAAATGACAAAGGGTTTAAAAGAAACAACAGATATAAAAACACCACAATGTAAAATTTCACACATGTATCACAATTAAGACCTATAAAACCTAACTTCACTACGACAAAGCCTAAACTAAACATTCCCTAACAAACACTGCCATAAACTACATCTCTTTGGTTAATTACTATTTAAACAAATCAAATTAAAAATGTAACAGTAGTACATGTAAAAAGAATAAAGTAAAAAAAAATAATGCATTTTCAGTAGGTTATAATAATGCACTTTCACTATAACAATGCACTTTCAGTTGGATTAGCTATCTATACATAAACCACATGCATTAAAAGAGAGAAAAAAAAAATACATACTAATATATAACCCTATATTAAAGCAAATAGACAGCAAATTTATTAATATCCTTTGTTATACATTCACCTTACACTAGTTTCATAATAAAGCAAGCTTCTAACTAAATAGAATAATGAAAATAACACAAAACATTAAAAACTATGCTGACAGGTTAAATAAACATTGCTAAATCCCTGCACCCTCTCTAAATAATATAACTACAAAATGATGACTGAAAGTTAATAAATGAAGTTCCTAACAAGTTCCTATGTGCTTAAATTACTATAGAACAGTGTTATTTAATGTTAAATAAGCAAGAGAGTGTTTAAAATAGTTCTCTTTGGTTTTCCAAACCAGGAAGTCCTGTAAAATGCTCGCGACGGGGGACCACTTTTGCAGACGGACTCCTGGAAGTGCCACAATGAAATCTACACCCTCAACAGCATTTTAAGCACTTCCTGTCTTCCTCCTCATTGAAAACAGTTCGTAGAAGCCATAAAATGTCAGGAAACAAGTGCAGGAGATAAAGATAAGGAAAAGCAAACAGTTTTATTGCTCAGGAATAGGCCTAAGCTTCACAAATGCAAACAAAAGATTACCCAGTCCTCAAAGCACAGTAAACATAGCAGCATGCCAGTCCCAGCAAAAGTTCAATTCAAGTCTCTGATGCAGGTAAAGCCTTGAAAATTTTAAGAAACAGATTTCTTGCCTCATTTTTGGTGGAAACAGAATGTTTAGCCCCATCCACTGTGAATATAAGCATATTAGGATATTTCATTTGAAACTTCATTTGTTTGTCAATAAGAAATTTGCAGTAAGGAGACAGAGACTGTCTAGCCTGTCTGATCTGTATAGGTAGATCCTGTGTCAGAGATATTTTATTGTTTTTCCACATAATATAGCCTCCACCTTGTTTTGCAGTAATAAGTATTCTATTTACATCTTGATAATTAAGCAGTTTAACATACACAGGTCTAGGAAAATTAGATGCTTGTACCTCTCTCAAAGCTCTGTGTGCTCTTTCCACGATGATTTGTTTCACAGTATCAGAATAATTTAAAAGCACTGCAAATATTTGTAGTATGGATGGAATCAGTTCATTATACTGAATGGATTCAGGAATCCCTCTGACAATGATATTGTTTCTCCTGGATCTTGCTTCTAGGTCTGTAAGCTTACTTTGTATAGCCTGTATATCCACATCATGCAGATTAGTTTTTTTCCAGTAAAACTAATTTGTCCTCAGTATCAGAAATTCGAGCCTCCGTCTTATCCATTCTTTCCAGCAACTGAGTACATGAAATTCCAAATGATTGTATTTGACAAGTCAGTTATTTTAAAGCTACTTGTATAGGCAGAAGTGCAGTTTTGATATCCTCCATATTTAAAGCTTGATCAGCTTTAGTTTTAGTCCCTAGTTTCTGTTGTTCCTGTGCTTTAGTAATTTTTTGTCGTTTAGTAGTCACATCTTTTTCTGGTGATTGCAATTCCGATAATTTTGTTTTAGTCGTAGTTATATCCATGCTTTTGTCTTTTTTTGACATCTTACTGGAACATAAAAAGTTGCAATATAAAAAGCACACGGTTCCTTTGTGTATTCCTCTCTGCAGAGCTAGCTAATCTGTTGTAATCCAATGAAATATATTCCTTTTTTCCGTTTTTTCTTCTCAATCCAGGATAAATAAGTGTAGTTAGAGTAAGTTTATCGAAGTTTTGATGTTGAAAACTTTGTAGTATCCACTCAGGGTTTTGATTTCCTCAGGTTAAATGGAGAGCTGCAGTTCAGCAGTGTTCACAGAACGGCAGCCATCTTTGAATCGACTCAGGCAGATTTGACAAAGCAAGAATGCACTTCTATGCTAGAGGAATTGCAAGAGCTCTGATGTTCCTTCACCATCATAGGATCATACACAGGCATTTGTTACATCGCCATAGAAACAGTGCAGGGCTCAGGGAGATGGAATATAAATCCTGTCATTCTCTTAGCAACTAAACATCGAATAGCTGCTTATCCCACCTAAATTATTTGTACAGCAGTGTGTGAATTTTTTATACTGTGGTACAAGTAAATCTTATTTTAAATGTTATTAAATATTGAATATATTGAATTAGTACCTTTTCTTTATTTTTCCATATGAAAAGCAAATACTATTATGTAGAACAGGATGCATGCCTCGTTTATCCAGGCTGTGAGTGAGGCCTGTAATCACAAGGCTGTGTATGCATGTCTTTGATAGTGCAAAGTCATACTGCTAGGCAAGCAGTAATGACTAACATGGTGTTTGTTACTGTGTAAATAACACATGCCCAGGGGTAACATACACCCTGGAGGGCATTATTGCCCTTAGAGGATGGGCTGTATGTAAAATTGTTGTGTTTTATTTACTTATTTTTACTCCTATATTATTATTATTATTATTATTATTGTTATATTTTGATGGTCAATAGCCTAGTAACCTCCTGTAATCCTATGATGTAAAATATTTCCTCCACCTAATGTTTTAAACTTGCTGTAGTATATGTAAATGGTGTTGGAGGAAATATGCAAAATATAAGATTTTCAAAAAATATCCAGATATTTAACTCCTTTGTTGGTCCTTTACTCATGATATTTTTGGTTTGTTGACAATCATTGGGATTGAAGTCACTAAATAATGGCATAGATTTGAGTTTTAGACTTTATATCCTTCAGAAAATGCATGCCAACCCAAATCCTGCTATTCCAGCAACTTTCTAAGCTTGTAAGAGCAATATTTAAAATCTTTTCCTATTTTTGAGCCTTTGTCCCCTTTATTTTAAGCTTTATCCAGATTTCAAAACAATTCACAAGAACATTGGATTAAAAAAAAACCCAAAGGAACCAAGCTGCAACACCACATGAAACAAAATGTAATAAATAGAAGCATATAAATACAAATACTGCTCCAGTCCAGTTATAAATACAAATACCGCTCCAGTCCGGTTATAAATACAAATACTGCTCCAGTCCGGTTATAAATACAAATACTGCTCCAGTCCAGTTATAAATATAAATACCGCTCCAGTCTGGTTATAAATACAAATACTGCTCCAGTCCGGTTATAAATACAAATACTGCTCCAATCCAGTTATAAATACAAATACTGCTCCAGTCCAGTTATAAATACAAATACTGCTCCAGTCCAGTTATAAATACAAATACTGCTCCAGTCCAGTTATAAATACTGCTCCAGTCCAGTTATAAATACAAATACTGCTCCAGTCCAGGTATAAATACAAATACTGCTGTAGTCTGGTTATAAATACAAATACTGCTCCAGTCCAGTTATGAATACAAATACTGCCCAGTTATAAATACATATACTGCTCCAGTCCAGTTATAAATACAAATACTGCTCCAGTCTGGTTATAAATACAAATACTGCGCAGTTATAAATACAAATACTGCTCCAGTCCGGTTATAAATACAAATACCACTCCAGTCCAGTGTACACAGTCAACATCTGGGGCGTCTCCTTGTCAGTCCAGTTGGGCACACAGACATGTCTCAGCCACCTCAAAGTAGCCATCATGATCCTCAAGTTGAAGATGTCTGGAAAATACAAACACAGAGAAATGCTCACTGAGGTACCACTCAGTTTGCAATTAGCAATGGTCTGATCAGTAAATGTATCAAAATAAATATTGGAAAGTGGTGCTGATGTCATCCCAACTTCCTCTAATCCTAGGTGTCCCACAAGGGTCCATACTAGGTCCCCTTCTTTTCTCTATCTTTATCAATGATCTGCACACCACCATCCCAGGAGCCACCTGCATCCAATATGCAGATGACTCAATGCTAATATGCTCCACCTCCTCTCCTACACAACTTCTAACCCTCACCCAGACCTCTTTCAGCATGGTAGAAACATGGCTAGCTAATGGCCACCTGCTTCTAAACCCTAACAAAACCAAGCTACTACTTTTCTCCCCTAACCATAGAATTTCTCCTCCTTCCTTCAACATCAAATCTAGCAATGACACCATTATCTCCCCTGATGACTATACAAAGCTTCTAGGCGTAATAATAGACAACAACCTTAAATTTGATAAACATGTAAATCACACTATTAAGTCCTCAACAAAAAACTTGGCTCTCTGTACAGAGCGAAACCCTTCCTCACCCCCTTGGCTAGGGCAGCTATTGCAAGATCACACCTCCTCTCTACCCTTATGTATGCCTCCCCTGTACTCACCAACGTATCCATAACTGATCTCAACAAATTATCAGGATGTTACAATCATATAGCCAAATTCGCTACTGGCATGGCTTTTAGGACCCACCATTGCCAGAACCTCAAAGCACTGGGATGGCTAGAGTATCCTACCCTTCTACAGTTCAACCAGTTTATAGTAGCGCATAAAATACTCCATCAACCTGATAACACCCCTGCCCTCAAAAATATTCTCACCCATCATAGTGCCCCCAGGCCATTACGCTCAGCCTATATACTAATGATACTGACCCAAAAACCAACAACTCTGCAGGCGATGATGTATTTGCCAACTCAACCGTAAAATCTGGAATCTACTCCCTACTACCGTTACCAAGGAAACCTCACTACCCCTATTTAAAAGAGAACTCAAAAATACCTCACATCTCATTGGCTGTGCTCTTGTTCTAAACCTAACAACTTCACTAATACATGTCTTGCTACCCAACCTGCTGTTTAGCCAAGTATCTATGTCTCATAGCATTTGAATGTCTAAGCATTGTGAATTATGAGATCTGCTTGTATTCTATGTTCACATTTTCTGATACATCTCTGCCAATCAGATATGTCTTCAGATTGTGTATATTGATATCTGCCTGTATTCTCTGTCTATATTTGTCTAAACATGTCTGCCTGAGTTTATCACTCAGTGATGTATGTACTATCTCTTTTTTGGTGGCAAAAGCCAAACACACTCTGGCTAGGCTTATAAATGCCCTAGGGCAGATAGCCTAGTATGAACCTATGAACCTATGAACCTATGGTATGTGGAGCTTTTCTCCCTGGGCCTCTGCTGAAAATGGACATATATACAGTTGGACTATCCCGGTCAACAAATGTAAAATAAAATAAATAAAAAAATAAATGTTATCAGATCATTGGAAGATAACGGGCATGTGCCAGACATGGTACCATTTATCGATACCTATTGGGTGTTTACACAGTACAGCTGGGTATTTTGGTGCATGAAGCCAATTTATGTGGATACGCATGAATGTGATTCCAAAAACTTGAATTTTAATGAACCTCATTAATGATGTATGGTGCAAATGTTACTTGAAGGTGGGTGCATATTAGGTGCACTTTGATTCTGTGATTCAGAGTGAGAGGTACATTGACAATTGGTAGCATTTCTGTTTTGGTGAATAGTACATCTCTTCATTTCTGAAACTACATGTTTAAATTCATTTTTACTCAAAATGTTATCTTTAACAGGAGTTTTTATAAGTTACTAGAGTGATGTTGTTTTGAACTTTATACATACAGGTGTTGTTATTTTAAATAATTGATTTCGGTCCCATATACAGTTGTATAGACAGACGTCCATTGCAAATGTAATAGTATATGAAGGCTGATTTACAGATCATCTGCAATTCTTTCTTGTAATTCCTAGCACTCTGTGGTGCTACTATGGAAACCTATGGATTTGACAGTATCACTATCTAGTATGTGATGTTGATATTACAAATATTTCTTAATTCATGTCTCCTAACAAAAACTGTTAAAAACATGTGCTGTTGCTGTTAAAGATATGCCTTCAATGATGCTTTTTAACAAAGGTATTATCAGTACTGGCTCAATATACTAAGGATCCATTCTGTCTCTGGCCTGGCTACGGATCCCGAGGTTTGCGGATGCTTTCCATAAGTTCTTCAAATTGTTACTTGTTGTAGAATTTGAATGTGAATGCAAGCAGACTGCTGTGATATGAGGCTGTTGTCTTTGGCCCTCCATGCAAACTATATATATATATATATATATATATATATATATATATATATATATGGTTTACTATCAAAATGTCGATGGTTTACTATCAAAATGTCGATCGCCCATCGTCGAATGTACATACTGTTGACTCCTTTATGTGAAAGCTGTAATGCCGAGTCCTCAAGATATCGAACTAAAACACCGAACGTCGACATTTTTGACCACTACACCACAAAACAAGTGCTACCATGGGTCCAACGGGGGGCAAGATTTTGCATTTCGGAGTATCGGTGTTCGACATCCCAACAGTCACTGTTCGGAGTTCGCGTTAGTGGTTTCAACAATGGGCGATCGACATTTTGATAGTAAACCTATATATATATATATATATATATATATATATATATATATATATATATATATATATATATGGACTGTCAGGGTTCTACTCCTACTAACAAACTGTAAAGATATTACAAGTTATGTTGATTTTTCCGATGATATGTATGAAGGCATTGTTACTTTTAAAATATCACATTAGTATTTATCACACAGTGTTATGCAGACATTTTCATTGCACTGGAATGCATACTGTTTATGCTGACATATGCTGTTCACAGAATGAAATGCATAAATGGCTCAAATATGAATACTATCATGTGCGTATCACTGTCTTTCAGATGGCCAACCATCCTGGGGTGACAACCCCTCCCCCCAGGAAAATGACATAATAATTGATTCTCTCCAGCAACATGGAAGGGGACTCCTAGGCTGTTCAGGTGATACTGTTTGGAGAACTGAAATCCAGCCAGACCTCACCAACATGATGAATGCAGCTGGAGGCCTCAACCAATCCTGTGAAGCCTGTGGATGACATTGTTCGGACATGATCCTTCGTGCAGCCAACAGAGTTGCACGTTATGAGAGATTGAGGGATGCCACTGGTGGTAGATCACCACTAACCCCCCTTATGACATCACAATATTTCTGGCCTCACTCAATACAGCAAGAGGGGAATGACACATCCCTGGTGGTGGGATTGAAGCTGGAATTCCAGGATGAACACATATGTCTTTCTTTCCATTCCAGGGCTGTGTATTGAGACAATCACTGCATATGGCTGTAGCATGCATATTCGCGTATTGAGGTTCTTGATTTACAGCAGCAGAGTTGAGCCATGCACACTCATCCACACAGGGTGAGGATGATGAACATAAGGCTAATGACATGCATTGATACAACTTAAGTGTAGACAGAGCCATCCAAACAACATTTGTAATGCAGTTTGCATTAATATTCACAGATCCATCTACTTCAGGACTAAACGAGGGATCAGCAGGTGAGTGTCTGTATAGTGTTACCATGAATACTACCTTGTTAGTGCCTCAATCTCATTTCATGGCACTGCTGTTTACTGTTATATTGCTGTTTCCCTAACATTGTACACTACAGGTACATCCAGTGGAGGGGCAAGCTGTGCCTTTTCAAGTGCATACAGACCAGGTATGTTACAGCACAATTGTCACAGATTTCAACAATGTATAGCACATGTGATGCTGGATAATTACGTCAATAGTTGTCACTACAGGCCCATCTTATGTACAGTTTGCAATGTCCGTCATGTGAGTATTTGAAGCCCATATTATTGTGTTGTATATTTGATGCTTTCAGTATTTGTTTTGCTAAATGTATGACGGTGATGTCTTTCTCTTTACTTTCCCACTGCAGGATCCAGAATACAACCCTCAACCTCCCCAGAGCAGCAGTCTGTCAGTGGTATGTTATTCACTATGTTTCATACTTGTCCTTGTTGTTAATCCTGTAGTTGAGCTCCATTAATACTGTGTCCTTCTTACAATTTCTAGGTCAGTCTGCATCAATGTCAAGTGCACATATGAGTGGTATGTGTATGTCACACATTCTGCATGTTTTAACTGTGTTCTCCTGGTTAATGGTGTAAATAATGTGATCACTAGCCCTGTTTTTTGCCCTACACTTGTTAAAGTTCATTCTTCTTCATCACCACCATCTTCCCATGAGTCTTTTATTCATCACATATGTCATGCATGTTGGCCATGTAAATATATTATAAACTTCATTTATGCAGATTCCATTAAATATACATACAGAAGACCCCATGTAAAGTCATTATTTGTAACACTGCAGTGAGATATATATATGCCATATGTATTTTGAAATCCATCATGTGATGTGGGCACATTGTCCTTTTCTGTGTCTTTGTAACTTGTAGCACATTAACTATCTGTGTCATCCAGCGACCCAGCCATTCATCATGGTGGTGTTCAAGATGCATCTCAGCATGACAGTATGGCCCCTGGAACAGAGAACCGTGAGGTGTTTGGAGAGTCCTTCCATGAGGTTGACAGTGATGTTGCAGCCTCAGATGTGGAGGTCCACTTGTGAAACCATTCAGAGGATGATACCACAATGGATGTTGAACAGGGTGAGGCCGTTGACCAAAACACCACAGTTGAGAGCACTGCTGCTGGCAATTCTACACAACAAACAGAAACAGGGCATTGGGGTAGATGCAGACAAGCAGAAGTTGTGCATGGCCAGGTGACAGAGTGTCCGCCTCCTGCTGCAGGCAAATGAATGGTCATTGCAGCAAAAGCATTGTTCAGCTCATGTGGCAAACCAGCCATGTGTTATCCATGAAAGACAAGAATGCAGACATGGAGAGATTATGACTGCATTGGTCACTCAGAATAACAGTCAGCTGGCTGTGGCATGGTCGGTGGAAACCCTGACCTCTATGGTACTGCAGTGTCATATTACCAGCATGATTGTGCATTCCCAGACTATGCTTAACAGATTGCAACCTGGGAGAGGCAGGCCACCTGTCTGCAGAACCACCACTGGCCATTGAGAATCACTGTCTGTGATCCAACCTGCACAGAGTTCAACTGCTGGCCCATCTGCTATGGTCCCATCAGTCAGAAGTCCTTCAGCTCACAGTAATACTCCTTCATCTCAACATGATGTTGTAACTCCATCCATCTCCTTTGTGGCACAACCATCACCTTTGCGGGATAGAGCTGATCATGGTGTGAGATGTCAGCGAGGTTGACCTAGACTGTTTTAGACAGTGTCCAACAGTGTAGTACTCATAGCTGGCACATATTATTGAAATACCATTGTACTGTGATATGTGTCTTCTGAAATTATTTTATTTTTATTTATTTATTTTACATTTGTTAACTGGGAAATTCTGACTGGACCAGGTCCATTTTCAGCAGAGGCTCGGGGAGAAAAGCTCCGGCATCTAGTTGTACAAAAATATTACAGCAGGTATAATACACAAATAAGAGGTAGTAAACAGGTTACAACATATGTGGTGAACATAGTAATATAACAAGAAATAACTAAAGACACTCCAAATAAATGATTATATAGAAAATAAGTAAAATGGCAATGTCAGTTATACATTGGCAAGAGAAGAAAATATATTAAGTAAATTCTACAGTTAAAAGTTCAACTTTTCAAATGAACAAGCATGCAGGTGATGAGAGATCAAGCAGGTGATCAGAGAGCAGTATAGAGAGTTAATAGCAGTATGGGTAAGGTTATGTGATACAGGGACATAACCAGGTACTAAGGATATGTGATTTGAGGGAGTTTTTGAATTTAGTGATGGAAGGGGCAGTGGACACGGAATGGGGTAGCGAGTTCCAATTTCTGGCAACGGTGTGGGAGTAGAGTGCTTTCCTTGTGTTATTATTGGCCTTGGTGATGGAGAGGAGAGATTTTTC
Source organism: Protopterus annectens (assembly GCF_019279795.1). NCBI lineage: Eukaryota > Metazoa > Chordata > Ceratodontiformes > Protopteridae > Protopterus > Protopterus annectens. The sequence goes on from NC_056725.1 coordinate 91,274,896, forward strand.
ACTAGATCTGAGGTACCAGTTTGCAGTGTAGACAGTAAGTAGATTGGATATTGAGGTTTTTTTTCAGGGTATTTGAGAATATTGTAGATTGTGCTCAGCTGGTGATAGTTAAGTAGCTGTGGTAGCTCAAGCCATTTTAGTTCTTTTAGTGCAGTACAGTGATGTGTTCTATAGAATGAGTTAGTAGCAAACTTGGCTATTTTATTGTAGCATAATTCTAGTTTGTCTAGGTCACATTGTCTGATTTGGGTAAAGATTGGTGCTGCGTATAATAGAGTTGAGAGGAGGTGGCTTTGTGCAAGAGTGACTCTTGCTTTTTGTGAGAGAAAGGACTTATGCCTGTATAGGGAGCCTAGTTTTTTGTGTACTAGTTTTATGGTATATGAGATGTGAACATCAAAGTGGAGATTATTGTCTATATCATTGCCCAGAAGTTTGGTGTGGTTAGAGAGGGAGATGGTGGTGCCGTCCTTAGATGTTATGGTAAAAGAGAGGGTTTTTTTTATCTATTAGGGGTAAATAGTAGCAGTTTTGTCTTTTTGGGATTTAGAATCAGTTGGATACCTGAGATCCATTTTTCTACTAGGTTAAACGTATCTTGAGTGAGTGTATGTAGGGTGGTGGGAGATGAGGCGGAGCAGATCAGGGTTGAATTATCCGCATATTGTATGAGTGGGGCATGTTGTATAGAGCTATTGAGGTTATTTGTGAAAATAGAGAACAATAGTGGGCCCAGTATAGAGCCCTGTGGGACACCTATGGTAGTTGGAAGTTGTGTAGACAGAGTTCCTTTCCACTGGACTGACTGTTCCCTGTCAGATAGGTAGCTTCTGAACCAGGCTATAGTAGAGGAGGTGAAGGATAGTGATGTTAGTGAGTCTAGTAGAATGGAGTGTGAGACCATGTCAAATGCTTTTGAGAGGTCGAGGAAAATGGCTGATACATATTTGTTATCATTCTTGTGAAGGTTTACATGATTAGTAAAGGATAGAAGGTCTGTGGTAGTGCTGTGATGTGGACGGAAACTGTGTTGTGTGGTAGATAGGAGATTGTGTGTGTTGAGAAATGTCATCACCTGCAAGTGTATGCATTTCTCAAGAATTTTGAATAGGGGGCACAGGATGACAATAGGTCGGTAGTTGGAGAATTCATAGGAGTTACCTCCTTTATGGAGAGGGATGATGTGAGATACTTTCCAGAGTTTGGGTATGTAGGATTCTTGTATGGAGCGGTTGATTAGGATGGAGACAGGATATGATAGGGAGTCACTAGCCATTTTTAGGTATGCCAAAGGTATGTAATCAGCTGCCAGTGTGGTTGGTTTGAGTTTTCCAAGGAATTTTTTATAGTTGAGGTGGGCACAGGTGATAGGCTGAAAGAGGGGGTACTGTGGGACACGTTGGGTTGCGATTGAGGTAGGCTATTTTTGGTTATTTGACTGGACAGTGCTAAGATGGACTTATTAAAATGGTTATTAAATTGAGAAGCTATGTCTAGGGTATTGTCTGTAGAGCTGGGTGCTGGAGTAGTGGTTTGCTGGCTTTAGTAGGGAGTTAATGGCATGCCAGAATTTTTGTGGATTCTTTGAACATTTGCTTTGGGCACTAAGAAAATAGTTTTTTTTGTTTATTTTGGATTTAGCCTTGGCCCTGTTTCTAAGCTGTTGATAGTATTGCCTGGACCTAGGGGTTTTGTCAGTTTTCCAGATTTTCCAAGCTTTATCTCTAGCTTTTAGCAAGGCTCTAGTGTCCTTACTTAGCCAGGGTGTGTAGTTGGCCTTAACTCTGATCTTTCTGCTGGGAACAAGACTGTTAAGAATGTTAGAGAAGGTAGTATTGAAGTATTCCACTGCCTGGTCTAACCCTAGTGTCCGTAGAGGTTCCCAGTTGCAGTGACTTAGGACAGACTTTAGGTATTGTGGGGTGAGGTTACAGTAGTCTCGTACTAGTTTGTAGACTACTGGTTTGGGGTGATTGGAGTGTTTGTGGAGTAGGAAGTTGGGGAGATGATCACTTATATCATCTGGGAGACAGCCTACTGTATAATTTTGCTTGGGATAGTTGGTAAGTGTCCAGTCAAGGATGGATTATTTCTTTGTTTTCTTGTCTGTTCTAGTTGGTTCTTCAATTAATTGAGAGAACCCATATAAGTTGATATGTGTATAGGGGCTGCTGGAGTTACAGGCTGTCCAGTCAATGTTAAGGTCACCTAGTAGGATTGTTTCCTGTGGTAGGTTGTCCTTTGTCCACTGTAGGATGTCTTCTGTTATGTATGAGTTATTGCCTGGGGGTATGTAGCAGCATATTATATTGATTTTCTTGGTGTTTCTTATGGAGAGGACAGAAAACAGGACTTCAGCATTTTGAAATGTGGGTGGTTTGGTGTGCAGGAGCTGGATGTTAAGGGTGTTTTTAAAGAGAATGGCTACTCCTCCTCCTTTCCTGTCTGTTATATCAGATCTAAGTGTATTATACCCTGGGGGGAGAAAGTCTTCATCTTGGATACTGGGTTTAAGCCAGGTCTCTGTAATGGTGAGTATATCAGGGTTGTAGTGGGCTATGAATGCATGTAGGTCTGTTAGTTTGTTGGTAATACTTCTTATGTTGAGATTTAGGATCAGCAGGTCAGATGTTTGTTTGGCTGTGAGGGGACCTGGATTTGGGTGAATGTCACCAGAGGGTAGCAGAATTTGTAGGAGTGTCAGTATGTGCTTTTTAATATTAATTGTTTGTGAGCTTGATCTATGTGTGTTTTTCCTTGTGTAATGAGTTGGTGTTATGATTGTATGTGAGTATGTTGTAGTTGTGAGATTTATAATTGTGGGTCAGATGTAGAAGTGTGAGTGGGTTTGCGAGGGTGGGCTAGTGTGGGTAGTATGATAAGAGTAATTGTGCAGTGGTTGGTTTGTTTGTAAGAAAGTGAGGAAGGTTTGTGATAGTAGAGCTAGTGTTAGGGATATGAGTCTGGGTAACATGATGGTCCTTAGAGTGAATGCTACAATTAGTATTCTTGGTTGGTTGTGTGAAGGGTGGAGGTGAGTTGGCTTGGAATATGTTGTTGGGAGTGGGATCAGTGTAGGAAGTAATGGGATTGGAGGGTGGGAGGGAGGTGAGAAGAGTGGGTTGGGCTAGAGATTAGGTAATTAGGGTTGGACTAGTGGTCAGGTGATTAGGGGTTAGAATAAAAGTAGAAGTGGTGGGAACGGGTGGGAATTGGGGGCAGGGTAGGGGAGCAGAGTGAGTGGACAGAATGGAGTGGGCTCACTTGCCCTGCAGGGCTGAGAGTGAAAACTATCAGTGGAGGACTAAGGAAAGGTATGTGGAATCAAGCATTTAACTTTATTGAATTTGAATGGGGTTATCAACAATACACTTATGAGGGTGGCTGTGCACTAAACCTAATTAATAGGGTTGGGTAGGTATTTTAATACATTTGCAAAAATTATTTAACTGGGATAAATAAGTTACTGTAAAATATTAGTAGGCTAAAATATAGACAGGCAGAGCCATGTAGCCATGACTATGAGGAATTTACTTTAACCAGATATTGACTGGAGTTTAGATTGGGGTCAGTTTTGTGAGCCCTAACTATTGTGCACACTATAGAATGAGAAAAAAAATGCTCTAATCTCCGATTATGTATATAAGAGTATTCACCTATGTAATGGGGTGGCCGCGGTGGTGCAGCGGTTAGCGTTGCCACCTCACAGCAAGAGGTTCTCTGGTTTGATCCTTGGCTGGGGTGCCTTCTGTGTGGAGTCTGCATGTTCTCCCTGTGGTCACATGGGTTTCCTCCGGGTGCTCCGGTTTCCTCCCACATCCCAAAGACATGCTGTAGGTGGATTGGACACTCTAAATTGGCCCTAGGCATGTGTGTGTGTGTGTGTGTGTGTGTGTGTGTGTGTGTGTGTGTGTGTGTGTGTGTGTGTGTGCCTTCTGTGGAAGGTTGAGCGTCGGGCTGGCAAATCAACACCGTAAAACTCCACTGCCAATCATGAGTGAACAGGTGATCCGCTGTGGCGACCCCTAACCAGAAAAAGCCAAAAGAAGAAGAAGAAGTATTCACCTATGTGAAAAGCTTGAAATGGGTAGCCTTGTTGTTTCTTTTCTTTTTGTGTGAGACCTGTCCTGTAACAAGTGAGCAGTCAAAATCTATTTTTGTTTATGTCCTCGAAGGGAGGGGGGGACTTCCAGGAGAAAATTCCCTGTAATTACCTATGTGAAAAGCTTGAAATGGGTAGCCTTGTTCCTTTTCTTTTTGTGTGAGACCTGTCCCGTAACATGTGAGTGGTTGAAATCTATTTTTGTTTATGTCCTTGAAGGGAGGGGGGGACTTCCAGGATAAAATTCCCTGTAATTACTATTGGTGTGCACAACAAGCAGAGGAGCTGTGGAGTGAGTGGCTTGTGAAGGTTTGAGTTAAGCAGTTTAAAGATGGTGCCACATGATGCCATTCCCTAATTAAACATTCTGCATTATGTTCTGTGTGATTTCTCATTTTACATGTTATTATACTGTATAGATATGTATGTGCAGCACTGAGGTGTGACCCTTATTGTTTTCCATACAGTGCTATTACAATTCAAGTGTGCATGCATACCTGTGTCACTGATGCCCTAAGCTAATGATCCCTGCTGTGACACATTCTCATATGTTCATGTTGGAATATGTTATGATTATGTATTATGTCTGACGCTCAGTGTGTACATCTAGTGAATACTTGCCATTAGATGCAATCTGTGCTGCTTTGGTGGGGCAACACCTGAACATCAATGTTCAATCTGTGTACTCATGTACATGTGGCTTGTCATGACTCAGAGTTTTGGGACAGATGCTGACATGTTGCCTGGGCCTGCACTTGTGGTTGCTCCATACATTGCCTATACCTGTGACTTCTGTCGCCCTGTGTCCTCCTGCTCCTCCTCCAATACCTGTAGGATGTCCTCCTTAGACATTTGGTGTTCTTTGGGTATTTTACCCCCACTTGCAGCTGGAAGACTGCCATGTGCTCTGGTTAGCATGTTGTGCAGCACGACACATACCATTATCATCTGTGCTGCTTTTCAGGTGTGCATTGCAGTGCACCCCCAGATGTGCGCAGACATCTGAACCTAGTTTTCAGTATACCAAACACATGCTCTATGATGTTTCTGGTTGTTGTGTGTGTTCTATTGTAGGTCTCCCGTGCAGGGTTGGATGGTTTATAGTACATGGTCCTTAGCCACAGCTCAAGTGGATAACCACAGTCATCTGTTTTGGGAAATAAAAACACATTTGGTCAGCATGGATATTGTTGGGAGGGGTATTCTTAACTTGCATCCTAGCCGTGTTCCTGTACTTAACCAGTAGCAGTCACTCAGGTATTTCACCTTGCTGTAATGCGGCCCTCAGTCCACTTTCTCTCCAAATGGCAGTGTCATGGGCACTTCCAGGGTGTGTTGCCCTGATGTTTGTTATTTTGCCATCTGCTGCACACACAACCTGGCAGTTGATGGATTGCCACCTCTTTCTGTTTATGTATTGGTCTGCTTCAGGATGCACTGGTTTCTTGATAGGTATGTGTGTGCAATCTATTGCACTGAGTACATGTGGGAAGTTTTCATTGTTATAGAATTGTGCATTACCGTTCTCCACTCTATGGGGGTGGATGGAAAATGGATGTACTTATACATTTGCTGCACATTGCTGCCAGGAATTTTACCAGGATATGGCTGCCAGCAGTCTGTGAAACTCTCACAGTAGTTCCGTGTGTGTCTGGAATATTCCAGATGCATGTACACCCAGGATGAGACTCAATTTGTTTTCAAGGGGAATGGGGTTTCCTCACAGGCTACACACAGACGTGTGGTAAGCAGACATGTTGGAGACTGCCTGCACCAGTTGTTTATCTAACTGGTACCTGTAGATTATTTGCTGGTCTGGCAACTGGCTTAGTTGCAGCCTTGCTCTGACTCTAGCTGGCTGCCTTCAAAGGTACACAACCACAGCCTCATTTATGGCTTGTATCACTACAGTCTGTTGCAGTATATTATTAACAGGTTGCATCTTTTTATATTTTTGATGTTTTGCTATGAATTTCACCATAATCCATACTTCTTCTTCTTCTTTTGGCTTTTTCCCAGTTAGGGGTCGCCACACCAGATCACCTGTCTGCTCATGATTGGCAGTGGAGTTTTACAGTGTTGAGTTGCCATCCCGGCGCCCAACCTTCCACAGAAGCCACATGCACACACTCACACCTAGGGCCAATTTAGAATGTCCAATCCACCTACAGCATGTCTTTGGGATGTGGGAGGAAACTGGAGCACCCATAGAAAAACCCATGCGGCCACGGGGGAACATGCAGACTCTGCACAGAAGGCACCCCAGCCGAGGATCAAACTGAAGAACCTCTTGCTGTGAGATGGCAATGCTAACCACTGCACCACCGCGGCTGCCCTCACCATAATCCATACTATTTACTTGAATTCTTTGGAGTCCTTAAAATATGTGCCAAGGAATTCAGAAACACAGAGTCGGTGTGGCTGCTTGTTGCATTTGAGTTGCATTGTGTGTGTACAATTTGTTTTGGAATCAGACGGAGTCACAGAGTGCACGGAATCTCCATTTATCCTACACTGAATATTTAAGTATTCTGTCTGCCTTCAACATGTCTTCTGAAATCATGTCCGCACCAGGTGCACTGAAGTCTTCCTTTGGTGTGCTGTGCTGTCCACAAATAGCTTCAGTGAACTTTACAGAATCCAGCCCAGTCTTATGTGTATGTAAATCACTGCAGTGTAGATTTGTTGACGAACCTAGTAAAAAAGAATAACATATTGCACTTCCTTCACTAAATGTAACATATAAGGAGAAAACAGGTGATTTTTATTTGTTTACAGAGGTTATGGAGGCTGAGCATCAGGGTGGAATTTCTTGGTTTAGTTTTACTAATAAAATGATGGAACAGATTAAGGTATCATGTGGATATAAATGAGCCTTAAACAGAAACTAGCAGAACCTGTCACCTCAGCTTGCATTGCCTTAGCATATTTTCAATTTGTGTAAAACAAGTAAAGAACAAAGCACCAAATGGAAACAAAGATGACTGTATATGCAGTGTTCTTCTCTACTGACGAAATGTGTAATGCATTGCCTATGGCTTTGTGGTTAGACAGCACCATGCGAACGAATTAGCTGTGGAACTGTAGGCGGGAATGCTGCTGTGATCAGTCGTGTGAATCTTAATCCTGCGCAATGTTTTCTGTTACCAGTTGAACATTCAGGGCACAAGATGGTTGTCCTTTTAGATAGCAGTGGAATGGCCAGGTACAACATGCTTATCTACTAGCAAAGCGCTGAGTCTGTTGTGAATAATGGTGTGAAATCAGTACTGTTCAGGGCTGAGATATCATGATTACTGGTTTAACATGGTCACTCCAAGAAAGAAAACGATGTACATCTGGTGTTAACCTACAAAAATATTTGATACTGTGTAAGGGTGTAACAGTGCACTACTTTCAGGTGAACTAATAAAACCAAATGCTGGATAGCACCACATAGAGGCAGACAGATAGGAGATCATTGGTAAAGGGGAATAAGGAAAACAGAATGGAATAAATAAATATAAGTAAAACTTAAGCCAGGCGGTCTCTGGCATATATACCATGTGGTCATGGTGGCAGTAAGACTGAAGAATGGGACTGAGCAGTGGCTATTAATATTCCTAGGAGTTGGACAAAAAACAACTAATAGAGACAGGCTTTGAGCAGCTAGCCAGGTGAAAAGATTCTATTTTATTCTTACAGTTGACAGTAATAGCTCAAACAGTGTGATCTTTGTTTCTTTTTCCTTAGTTCTTGATAAAGAACCCTAAAAGGCAGCTAGGCTGTTATATCTGAAGGCCTCCCATTCTTTTTCTGTTGTGGTTTTATTAAAGCTATGTCTCTGGCCTCTGACCCTTATGGTAATCTGATTTCCAAAGTCCCTCCCTCTTTCATTGCTAAAGACTGTTGTATAAACTATTTATGTACTCTTCTCACCCATTGTTTTCCATAGATCCATGATACAGACTTCCCTCCCAGCAAACCAGTATTGCTCCTGAGTAAACCTCTGTCATTACATATTATTTCCTGCTCATTTTCCCAAAGCTCAGCAAAGCTTGTCATCCTAACCTATGTCCCAGAAGTGTTTGACTTGTATTTAGTGCAATCTAGGCAAAGCTAAGTACATTTGATTTATAAATTGCACTTACTTAAGTTATTTTAACTGATTGATACAGTTTCCTGCTGTTATTTGAGCATTTCACTGTATTTTTGTAAAAAAAAAAAAAAAAAAAAAAAAGGTTTTCCTCTCACTGTTACTGCTGTAAGACTGATTTGAAATCACCTTCAGCAAGGGATTTCCAGCTAATTGTTTAACTGGTTTATGGTAGAATTACATTTGTTGTATCTCTTCTACTGTGTGTTTACATTAGTTGTTTATTCATCTCACTGTAGAAGGTGTTTACGTGGTCAGTCTGATTTGGGAAACACATAGAAGTGCTCGTAGTGTAGTCACTTCCAAAGGGCTCACTTTTCTGTTTTTTTTTCTGTGTTACTATAATGTTGGCACATTTGCCCTGAGGTGCTCACTACACAGCCACAGTTAGCGGTGCCCTGTACAGTAGCAAACACCTAGAAAGAAAGTTTTCCCTATAGAATAGTCTACAAAACTGTACCCTGTAAAGCAGCAAATATAGAGCAAATTGAGTGCGTGCCGACAAGCATAGAACAGCTATTTGGTTGTCAAATGGGAATACCTGCAGATTTAGTAGAATTCAATATTGTATAAATATTAAAGTTAGTAGAATTTAGTACTGTTTAGCATAATCTGCCAAAATAAAGCACCTTATTAGTCTTCACCAGCAAAGCACCCTTAATAGCCGTTTAACCCCAAAACACCACCCCTTGTACCTCACCAATCAAAGAACTGAACAGCATGGATATGCAATTTCCTAACTTCTCTGTAGCTAGCTTGGTGGATATGAGCATCTTGAGACAATGTAGCAATTGTCTCATGTTTACTGGCAGCCATTTAATCTTTAAAGAAACAGACACAGTATGAGAGACATGTACTTACACAATGACACTGGAGGCTAAATTCTCATATACAAGAGCATATCAGGTTGTTGAAACCACACACACAATACCCACCTCACACAGCACCCAACACACACATAGACTAACATATGCTGAGGCCCATAAAAGCAGTGTTCCTAAACACCAAAGCTCGCCTAGACTACCCATTGGCAAAGTTATGCCTCAGCAAGCCCAAAGGCACTTAGAAAAAGCAACACAACACCTATGTTGTCACTCTCATTGGATCCCCAAACACTAAGTCCCTAAGGCAAGCAAGCAAGCACATTTTTCAGGACCCTTGTCATAGAGACTCCATTTTAGGACATAATGATAACCCTCTAACCAGGCTAAACAAGAAGAAGATAATAGCTGATTATCTGTAGCCAGGATCCACCAAATCATGCACACACTCAAGTCATTAGGTAACAGTATGAATCTTTCATAATCTATGTAGGTGTAAATGACCTCATATGCACCTTCCTGGGCTATATGAAGAGAAAGACATTATGGAGCTCTCAGACTGTGTGTCTCAGGCTGCTACGGTTTGAGCTTTTGAATTTCGCGGTTTAGGGCATTCGGTGTATTCGCAGTTCGAGGAATATGTGTTGGTGTTTATGTATTCAGTTATTAGGGCTTTTGAGCTTTCAATATAGACCCTCCTTCTTATACCTCTTCACAAGGGCAGACTTTGAACCGACCTCACAAACTTTAGGGCAATAATCATATTATCTCCATTATCCAAAGTATTAGAAAAAGGCATACATATATAACCTCTGCAACATTTAATGGAAAATCAACTACTTTCGGCCAAACAACATGGTTTCCACCCACACCATAGTGTCACCACTGCAATGCTTAATTTTGCCAGTACTGTCAACACTTATAGAAATTAAGGTAATTTTGTCTCTACATTGTTTCTAAATTTATCAAGCTTTTGACACTGTCTCATCAGAAACTCCTGCACAAACTAGACTCCACATAACTTGCCAGCTCCTCACTTCATTGGCTTTATAACTCTCTCTCAAATAGGGTCCAAGCAGCAAAGTGGCAGCATGACTTCTCCACTTTCCTACCAGTCACTGTTGGGGTCCCCAAAGGATCTATATTGGGACATTTACTGTTTAACCACTTCATCAATGATCTTCACATATGGCTTGTCACACTAAAATAGTTCAACATGCAGACAGCTCTGCCCTGATTTGCTCAGAAAATACTCTCCCTAAACTCCAAGACCTCACGTAACAATCCTTTTCCTTTGTCATACCCTTACTAAATAATGCACAACTACTTGTAACCCGCCCCAAACACTAAATTAATACTTTTTACATCTAAACAAATTTCAGTGCAAAAATCCTCTTTCATCATTACCTCTGACAGCAATACTATGATTAAAGTGGTAAACCAGACAAAATGATTTGGCATCATTATTGATGACTACGTGAAATGTATCATCACATACCTCAGGTAATACAAATCTCAGATTGTTTACACTCTTGATAACACACTGCCTCAACCCTGTTTTAATAACTGGAACATAATAATTTCTAAGATAGGGCTTCTAGGGCTTCTCATTGCATGCATACACATGATGAATCATGCAAGCTGCCATGGACAGACCTAATGCTATTCATAATCCCCCCCCCAAAAAAAATCACCCTCACAGCCCTGAACCTTGGAGCATCTATAAACTGGCAGAGCATACCTGCAATGGCTGGTGTATCCCACTGTCAGAACCAAAGGGGTGTCAAAAGCTGGTACTCAGAATGTTAAACACAGCCATAGGTATTCAGTATTCATTGACAGATGCCTAGAGATTTGATGACCACACAGTACAGTACACTGTAATACAGTATGGCTGTATAAGTTGGGACTGTCATCATGACCAAGGGTCCTGGTTTGACCATACTCAGTGGGTCCAAAAACTGAGGGACTGTTTAGTTTCTTTTATTAGGCCTGTGTTGCAGTTTTAGCATAGAGTTATTTCTGTCCCGATTACACTTTGTTGTCTTTTTTAATCTAGTAGTGCAAGCAGGCTGCCTTCTCCCTCCCATCTACAATGTTTGCACACTACATAATATCCTGTTGCCCCTGTAGTGGACATGGCCCCTCATTTTTGTCATACCTGCATGTCTATATATTTTGGTCACATAAAGGATTACTGTGCTCCTCTTCCTTGCATAACTTCCTCCCAGTACCCCCAAGGACAATGGTTGTGCATTTAATTATTAAAGAGCTGTTTATACATGTGTCAGGGTGTTATATATTCCTACAATCCCATTCTTCTATACTCGAGTTGCTATTCATGTAACATGTATGCATGTGTCACATTCACAACTCCTTCCTGTATGGTTCTTAATGCAGGAAAAGTTTTAACTACCCTGCTAGTGTCTGATTTAAGGCATGATGTGATGCCAGTAAGATATCTTTTTGCAGCTCTGCATGTGTAGTAGTATACTGTGTGCCTCCATTTTCCCCTTTCACATTTGGCATTTATAAAGTTAGTACAGTTGCAGGACAATGACTAAACTTGTTTATGCGTGGAATATATTATGTGGCTCCTTATTCCTGAAGGTTATAGAATCCCATTATGCTTCAGCAACTGTGTGGGTGCACAGGACATAGCTTATATTTTGTGGAGTGTTAGTTTGCCTCCACCTTCTTCATCCCTTGTTTTGTCATTCCTCCTGGAATGGTGGGACAGCAATGGTTGCAGCACAGGCCATACATAGTGCAACCCTGTTCTTTTAGAATCTCAGTCTCTCAAGATCAATGGAGATTTTTTTTTTAAATAAAAATAAAATTATTTAAACAAAATAAACAGTAAGAAGAGTAATTACCAGAATGTTAAAGCCATTGTCATTGAAATAAAACAACTTTTGAGTTCCACCAAAGCCAAGTGTGAGGCTAAAATAGCTGCCCAAGCCAAAGACAATCACAAGGCATTTTTTAGTTATGTTCATAATATCAAAGGCTAAATAAACTGAGAATAAACCCCTGTGTCACCTGTTGGATTGTCAACTGGCTGACAGATAGGATGCAGATAATCAAAACAGGGGAAGTTACCTCCACAAAGAGACCAGTCACCAGTGGAGTCCCCCGGGGTTCTGTGTTGGGACCTCTCCTGTTTGACATCTACTTTACTGAAGTAAAAGCCACTACCAAAGAGCTCTGGGTTTCTAAATTTGCAGGTGACTACAAGCTAGGCGAGATCTCCAAATGTCAGGTTTGTCCCAAATAAATAATTGGTGCCTAAATCAATGACTGAAACTAAATGCCAAAAAATGAATTATTGTATCCTTTGGGAAGCCATCTACTCCAGAGAACTAACACATTGACAAAACACCTCTAAAGGTTGATCCACTTATTCAGGATTTGAGAACAGTGACCTAACTTTTGATCAACACTTGCTCATCATTGTAAAATGTCCTATATCGCATGGCTTTATAAACAAAGGGGTTGAGTCTACATCTAGGAATGTCATTGTCTTGCTTTATATATAATGGCCCTATGGCATGTTATCTGTGCAGACATTTGCAACAACTAGAACATCCACAGAGATAACTTACTAAACATGTCCTACATGGACTGCCTCAAAGCCCTGTTACTATACTTAGTATCCTACAGACTGCTAAAAGTTGACCTGCGACTGGTATATAAGGCATCCTCAGACCATCATGGATTTAGTGCACATCAGCAAGACAAATGGCATCAGAAATACTTAGTCTAAGGATATAAACCTCTTCTGCAACATCAACAGAATGGTTTGGATGGATAGGTATATGCCGCAGAGGATACTGCTGCTCTTGAACAGACTACTCATCCACATAAAATAAAGCTCATCCCTGTTCATTTTCAAGCACAACTTGAATCTATGGATAGGAAACTGAAAATTTACCCCACAATTGTTCCCTGTACTACTAATGGACCGATTTATCCCATGCATGTACCCCCTCAAATTACCTATGGTATGATCCCAGTTATTCTTATTAGGGGTAATATATATATATTTATTGACCATAGGGTGGATAAGGCCAATCTATAACCAGATGGGATAAATTATTTTGATCACAAAAAAGGGAAACTGGCTAGGCTTAAAATCACCCCCAAGGACAACTGGCTTAATACTTAATTATGAACCCGTGAACCTATAAAAAATAAATTCCTAGCACTCTCTTCATAGTGAGAACTACAGACCCACAATTTCTCCTAGTAGTCATGGGTTCAGAGCAAAAAATATAAGCTAAGTGGATATAATTATTTGATGAGCATGAAATAAATTGCTTTTGCCATTTTACTCTTCTGGTTGTTTTCTTATATTGCCTATGAGTTATATGTATTCAGTAGCTGAATGAACAGCAGACAGCTTATCTTTGAACTTAGCATGATTGTGTTCTAAATGAAGATTTGATACAATTTCTTCACCTTATTGAATAAATATATTTAAAAATAAATTGACACAGCAGCTTCAGAGCCATTAGACATATTTTACCACACACACTGCCTCACATGCTAACACTTCTAAAAAACAACTACTTGTTAAGAGGGCTCCACTCATGATATCTTGGGTAAGTTAGTATTCTGACCATGTGTAATCTTCTCTCCTTTACATTGTGAGTGGGTTTAGAGCTGATGACTGCTAGAGTGAATGTAATCACTTTGATAAGGCTGTCTAGCCCTGCATCTCAGTATGGAACCGATCAGAAAGATGTACTTCAAGTCAATGTATGTGAATGTCGCTGAAGCTTCATAGGCAATAGCAGGTCAGCCTTCAAATGCATCCATGTTGAAATGATTCCACTACAGCTAATGATGCCAGTCTGACCTCTCACCTCTCTTCCATCCGCTTAGTTCTTCTTTTCTACTCCCATAGTTCAGAGTTCACTAACTACTTCAGTGGGGTAGTATGTTCTCAAAAGTTACTGCTGTCTTTTGTCTTGCCAGTGTTACATTTGTCATTTGGGCCAATATTCTTTTGCTATAAGAATGCTTTTCGCTCTCTCCCTTCATTGGAGTGTAATGATTTTAGATGTAGATGTTTCAAGAGGAATACTGCTTTTCCTAAATATTAAATATGCAATCAATTGTTCTAAGATGCCTTAACTTTGTTTGAAAAGTAACATTCATTATCTCCTTCATTGTCATTTAGAATCAACAGAACCTCATATAAACTTCACATCCAAATCTAAAAAAATCATTAGGAGGGCTGTCTATTATTGTGTCATACAGTATCAGACTCCATACCCTTTCACATGTGTGTCTCTGGAGGAAAGAATGAATTTAAAGAATTACTAATACATCAACTTGGAGCACTGTGTTTGAATAATTATTATGATCTAAATGGGTTATATATAAAATCAGCAAGGGGGTCAGAAATGTGCTGGAAACAAATCTGATTATGCCTGGAATTTCTTCATATTAAAATAGCAAAGATTTCATGAAAATGGGAATCCGATGGTGACAAATGTAATTATTTGTTGGTGTTAAAATGGTTTAGCTATGTAGACTAACAACTTCTGCTACTTGGAAAAAATTAAAGTTTTAAAATATGGAGATATAATAGGCTGACATATGTGATATGCTTTGTTTATTGTGTTTAGAACTTTGACTTTGGATCAGAGAAGATGGAACTAACAGCAGCAGAGGATGACATAAGAAATTCAATCAGCCAATACGAACGTTTAGGGTTCTCATACTACTAAAATGCCATGGTCAACAGGAAGAAATGTCTTATTTCTTCTTTATTTTATAACAAACAATTACATACCTGATCCTTAAGCTCTTGCATTCAACAGGATGGTAATAGCAGTAACTGCACTTATTTCAAAATACACGCCCTTCCACTTAATATGACCTCTTTGTTACAAGTTGAAATTTATAGTTGGTTTGAGAATAGTCAGATAGAAATGCCACAGCTCCTCACTTGAAACAAAATTAGTTTAACGGAAACAGAAAAATAGTTTTATTGTAAAAACTGATTTCCTAAGTATAACTATATACATTACTACAGTTTTCCTCACCTAGACCAAACCTAGTATTTGCACAAAGTAGTTTACTCCAAAATGTAGTTGGCTAATACTTCAGCATTGCAGTGCATAAGTGATATCTAGTCTGCACTGTATCAATGATACCTGTGTCATCTGAGTATATTAATACAGTCAAGAGATGGCTACTTTTGATACCATTAATTATGATAAAATTACCATGGCCAGATTCCAAAACAATTTAAGCTTTGGTACCATGCAACCTCAAGCAGGAACAGTACTTCTGACTCTAAAAGAACTACATTTGCCTTTGCATATGAAGATTCGTGTAGAAGTCCTTCTGATTCCCAAAACAGGAACTGGGTTCACGTGGTGAGGAATGCAAAACATTTTATTATTGGCTTTGAATACAATGGAAATATTCAAATTAACTGTGTACCCTAATATTGTGCATGTACCCTAATGTTGTACATGAGCAAATTTGGTGGAGGAACAGCTCCACCTGGGCTTCAATTACCTGTAGGCACTGACAGAAATAAGAAATGTACAATCCAACTGCCTGCAGTGCAAGGTGCCCCATACTGATGGAGCCTTGCTGTGCACTAAGAGATGATTTTGGCAGGTTAAGAACTGTATGCATGGAGACATTCTGAAAATCATCTGTACACCACAATGTTAAAGATACACTGGCTACTGCATTTAATATTGTGCTCTATGGTAATGGATTTTGGTTCCCAGAAAGTATATATTATATGGCTGGATAGTTTAAGATGGTGATGCATGGAAACTACTATGCAATTAATGCAAGCACATTATCTAAGGATGACCTCTTAATATAAGCAGCTTAGTGGCTTATCTATTGTGGTTTTACAGGGCCTAACTAAGACATATCCTTTTGTTACAGGGAGGTTAGCTGGAAATGGCCTTTTGAGGTGCTGTTGACATGGTGCTGCAAACAACTCTTTTTTTGCAAGGGAGAAGCTGTGCTATAGACTGGTAAGAGACAAATACATGGTATGGTTTCTCTGAGATTTGAGATTTGGCCTTGAGTTTGTAAACTTGTGTGAATATAGTTTGCAAAGTAATGCTGTTGTTCTTCTTTCGGCTTTTCCAGGTTAGGGGTCGCCACAGTGGAACTCCGGTCCGCTAATGATTGGCAGTAGATTTTTTATGGGTGCCGAGGTGCCAGCTTGACGCCCAACCTTCAGTGAAGGCATGCCCATTCCAAACATGTCTTTCGGAATGCCACTCAACCGCAGGGATGACAAATTTTCCAGATCTCGGAGACTGTAACCTTCCTGATTGCTTTAGAGGGTTTAAACCATCTAAAATAATAACCATAACACAATCACAGCCTGGCAGAGTGACTATCACCCCTAGCCCTTTTGATAAGCCATGTTCTTTCCTAAGCAACTATTTGAATGAATAGTAGAATTCCTTCAGCAGAAAGGAAATGTGATGATTTTTATTATCTGTATCAAAAGGCACTGTTTTTTGCCTCATTTAAGTGTTTTGGAAACTAAAAGCATCTCCACAGGCCACAACATTAAACACATTAGCTATCACAGTCCTTAAGAGTTGTGTTATTCATCTAATTCCCAGTCCTTTTGTCACAATTCTTCAGTTGTGACAGTGAAATTCTTTAAGTACAGGTTTGAATTTACAAATTTAATTACTGAGGAACAGAGAAAATTTGTGTAACACCCATTTAATAGCAAATTTGGAACTTAATAAATTAACAGTGCATTTGTTTTTCCCCACTCAGCACCTTGATGGCTACTTTAATTTTAATTCTGCCAGCTGTCATAAGTTCATTGGTGTGTACTAGGCTAATGACTACTGGGGCCTTTTTAAGCCTCAGCATGCATACTAAATCTCTGACAAGTTTTGGTACCCTTGGTAAGTGCAGGCAGGGAATGGGAGATGAAAAATTTGCAATCATATGCCTGGGAGATGAACCTTTGTCCATTAGAGACATAGGTGTCAATCCAGGGATGCATTTCCTGTTCTCCATCCAATTGTCTAAGTTGCACTGGAATTGGATTATGGAGGAACTCTACTTTACATGGATGGGGGGCCTGTTCCACAGAATGAGTAGTCTCTGGGATACATACCTGTTTCTCCAAGAGGACCTATTTATATCACAAGCAAGGTTTAAGTCATTAGAATGGGCAATTCTAGTGCTGTTTGTTTTGCAGATATACAAGAGGTCCATCAGAGTGTGGTCTGATGATAATTTGTAAGTCAGGCTTAGATCTCTCCTCAACAGCCTGTAGGATATGGGATATATGAATAAGGCTTTGAGGCAGTCTGCATAGGACATGTTATTTATGCCCTGTATTCTTTTAGTAAAGAATCTTTGAGGACATTCCAATTGTTGGATGTACCCGGTTAGGTACCTACCAAAGGGGGCATTGTACTTAATGATATGTCTGATGAATGCCAAATGCAGTTGCACAACATAGACTGAGTTCCTTACTACCACAGACACATACTGGTCAGAGGCTAGACTACTGTCTACATGTGCCTCCAAGTCCCTGACTACTGGGTTGAGTCTTATGGGTGAGTTATCAATATGATTGTTACCAGAGGTTGGCTTCCCATAGGATACTATTATGAATTTCTTGGCACTTAGTTTTAGTCCATGGCTTTGACACCAGTTATTTGTTTGTGACAGCCCTTCTTGGAGAGCATTAGTGTTAGTGGGGGAGTCTATGACTGCTCCCAATTTGCAACAGCATTCAAATTTGGTCTGCCAGAAGCCCTTGATGTTGGTCTTGACTTCAGAGAGGTAGATGCCAAAAGGAGCTGCCCAAGGATGGATCCCTGTGGGAATCTGCTTGTGACTGGCCTCTTTGTTCTCTAATTCTAACTTCCTCGGTCCTATCGGTGAGCTAGCTGGCTATCCACTGGGTGATATAAGGGTTTATACCTAACCTCTTGAGTTTGTCAATAATGCCTGAGTGGGGTATTGTGTCAAATGCTTTGGCCAGGTCAAGGTGGGCAATGTAAACTGTTTTGCCCTCTTCCATTGCTTTGGTGACCTTCTCAAAGAATTTCACCAGGTTGAGTAGGTATGACCTGCCCTGGATGAAACCAAATGGGGCTGGGTCCAGTGGCTGGAAGTTTAATATATCATTATTGATAATTTCCATGATAATTCTTTCCATAGCTTTGCATATGAGACTAGTGAGACTTATGGGTCTGTGGTTCCAGGGTATATAGATGGCCCACCTCTGTGTACATGGATGATGGTTGCTGTTCTCCATTCATGAGGCATGAAGGCTGTTTGAAGGCTATGGTTAAATAGTATTCCAGAAGGTCTGATAGGTCATGTTCATGCTATTTAGAAGGCAGCCTAGGATATTACTGAGGCCCATTGATGCAGTGTTTTTGGCCTTAGAGAGAGCATTGAGGACCTGCTTCCTAGTGATAGTAGAGGGAGCTATATTTGATAGTATTTCCTCAGGGAAGGCTGGGCATAAGAGATAGATAAAGTTAGAGATAAAATGTGTCTGCTATTTCATTTGCTATATCTTTTGGCTCAGTTTAAGTGGCTGCATTAACAAGGAGCTCTGCACACAATTGTGTATTAACTTTGAGGTTGTGGAGAAGCTGAAGAATGTCTTGTGGTTGTCCTTAGCCTGGGAGGCCAAATTTACCTTAGATTTTGCTTTGGTAGATTTTATTTGTCCTCTGAGTTGCTTGTTTAGCTTGTTGAGAGCACTTTTATCATACTGGGTGCAAAATCTCCTAATTTTTACCATAATGTTCTTTCTTCCTTTATATACCCTATTGATGTTAAACCAGGGTGGCTTGTTTTTTAAGTTAGATCTGTACTTATTTCTGGTGGATACAGCTGTCTCTATGCAGCTATTAGCATGCTTGTATGGGGTTTCTGTGAACCCTTCCACATAGGCAGCAATGTTCTCAAGGTTTGAGGGCTTAACATTTTGCCAGGTTATCACTTAATAGTAAGAAGTTAACCTTGGAGTACTTCCTTTGAAGATTTATTTTTACTTCAAAGGAAAACATTTTGTGGTCTGAACTCACCAGAGAGGACATTACACTAGGGGTTGTGCAGCACTCCCCCATATTAGTGAGGACCAGATCCAATATGATTGCGCCCCCCTGGTAGGCATATTGACAATCTAGTCCAGGGAATTTATGTTTAAAAAATCCAGAAATCTCTGTGCTTGCATGTTTCGTGTCATGTATAATTTCCAGTTAATATTAGGGTAATTAAAGTTGCCTATGAATATAGTACTTGGTTGGATGGTGAGTGTTTCTGGTAAGCTTAAATATGTAAACCAAAGATGTCCAATAGGCTGAAGCAATTGTATAAAAATAAACTAGATTTTAGAGCAGATGTATTTCCAGGGCTAAATAATGCTATTTCCTTAAAGCCTGCATTAAAAAGAAGAGGCTTGAATCACAATTGAATGTCATATGACCATTATCTTCATTTGATTGGCTAAGGGTTGTTTTTAAATGCTCTGTTGCAGTGTAAGTTTTATGGTCTGAAGAAGCGATAGTATCGCGAAAGAGCTCACCTGTTTTTAATTGTTATTTTATTAAAGTTTATTTTTATACAATTGCTTCAGCCTATTGGACATCTTTGGTTTACATATTATTATTTTTTGGATTTGTCTTGGTCCTGGTACGCTTTTTCATTGTTACATTTTTGTAAGCTTAAATATGTGTTATGGGTTTTCTAGGTCATAGAGACAAAAAATATAAGAAATGGAACAGAGGTCGAACTACAACTTTGAAAACTGAAATAAACAAGCTGGACAAACAGATTAAGCATAGTGTGAGACAAGATCAAGAAAAATGTGAAGAAAATTTATATAAAGATATTGAGCATAATAGGAAACCTTTTTATAGATACCTAAGATGTGGAAGGAGTAAAGACACACAAACTGATAAACTGTGTGCAGATTCTAAAATGTATTCTCAGACATAACAGATTATAGATATATTTACAAAATATTATGCAAAATGTTTGGCTCCACAAAAGGGGTGGTAAGTTGTCCTAGTGACATCCAGGTAACCCCAGATACTGAAATCAAATTAGATTATATTGAAAAAGAACTGCGCAAACTGGATCCAAAGAAAGGGGAGGAAGGAGATGGAATTAGTAACAATGACCTGAGAACACTTCAGCAAGAACTTACAATACCATCATATCTATTATTCACTAGGTCATATAACTATGGGGAGATTCCTCAAGACTGGAGACATGCACTTATTAAACCTGTTTTTTTAAGGAAAAGGGGAGTAGGACAGACCCAGAGTCATATAGACCCTTAAGTCTACTTTCATGTTGTGGAAAAATAATGGAGAAGGTAATACTATAGCAATAACCCACGCCTGGGTGTGGGTAATGCTAAATTTACCCACGGTTGGCGTGGTTTGGTCCCGAGGGCGAAGCCCGAGGGACCAAACAAAGCCAACCGTTACCCACACCCAGAAGTGGGTTATTGCTATTATACCATGACATTATTTAAGAAAAGAAACTGTTACTTTTCTTAAATAATGGCATAGTATAATGCCTGTTTACTGCCCTTCCGCAGATGTCTGGCATCCGCGGCAGTTCTGATGTACTGCACGCTCGCGGTACATCAGAGTTGAGCAAAAGCAACGGAGAAAGCAAGATCTCCGTTGCTTTTTATGTCTCGTTATGTTAAATGAGTTTAACATAGCGAGACAGTTTTAAAATAAGCAACGGACATCTCCGTTGCTTATTTTAAAACTGTCTCGCTATGTTAAACTCATTTAACATAGCGAGACACTAAAAATAGCAACGGAGATCTTGCTTTCTCCGTTGCTTTTAACATTGTCTCGCTATGTTAAATGGGTTTAACATGGCGAGACAGCTTTAAAATAAGCAACGGAGATCTCCGTTGCTTATTTTAAAGCTGTCTTGCTATGTTAAACCCATTTAACATAGCGAGACAGTGTTTTAAAAAATGAGTTATACTAATGGAAAAAAGTCCGGGCGACCGGACCTTTTTCCATTAGTATAACTCGATTTACAACGGGCACGCTGGCCAATCAGCGTGCACGTTTTGGGGGGGGTCATGGTATGTCAGAACTGGATAGGCTGGGATTTGAAACCATATATATCAGCATGCATATGTTGAAAATAGATTTATTACCAACTGTAACATGATGTTCTATAACGATATAATAACAGCTATGAATGAAAAACTGTACTGTGATGTAATTTATATAGATTTAACTTCAGCATTTGACAGGGTCATACACATAACACTGATCAATAAATTAGTACAACTAGGTATTGACGTACTCTTGATAAGATGGATAGCTGCATGGCTTACACATAGGACATGGCAAGTATCATACAGAAACTGGACAGGCAAAATCCTTGGTTATAGTCAGGGTGTCCCACAGGGCCCTGTCCTAGGCCCTTACTTGTTTAGATTGTATCTTTCAGACCTAACTTTTTCACCTGGGGTGTTCTACAGTCTATATGCAGATGACCTGAAACTGGGTAAACTGATTACATGTGTTACAGATAAGGTATGTCTGCAAAATAACTTGACTAAATTGACCGTTTGGGCACAGGAGAATAATATGCTGATAAATACATCAAAAAGTAAGCATATAAGATTTGGCAAGCATAAATTTATAGGTGAATATTTAATACAGCACACAGTGATTGAAACTGAAGACTCATTTAACGACCTGAATATATGGGTAGATTCAGCTATGAGTTTTTCTAAACATATCAACCAATTTGTTAATGATAGTTATAGAACTATAGGTTGTATAAAAAGATTTATAAAGTTTAGGAAATCAGAAATAATGAAGTCATTGTTTGTTAGTTACATTAGACCCAAATTTGAGTATGGAATAACAATATGGAAACCCTATAAGAAAACAAGCATGAGTAAACTGGAAAGAGTACAGTGGAAATATACCAAGGGTGTTCATGGAAGTGAAAATTTAAGTTAATATGAAAGACTAAAATATTTAAACTTGTACAGTGTCTCTTACAGATATCTAAGAGAAGATCTTATTCAGGTATATAGGGCATTTAATGACAACTACCTCTGGAAATTTAGGCGATTCTATAGGAATGAGAAGTGTACTAACTGGTTCTCTGACAGAGTAGCTAATGCATGTAACAGACTACCAAATTACATTAAAGCAAGTACTAGTTTAGATATTTTTAAGAACAGCCTGAACACTTATTATGGGAACAAGTATTTTGGTATATTGGCAAGCTAGAAGGGCATTAATGCCCGTGTTTGAAATATTTGTATGTATGTACGTATAGAGGGGAACCTATAGTTTGCAAGGAAGTGGTATGGGATTTTGTAAGTGGTAACTTCAACATGGAAAAGCTCAAGACCATCATTCAGTTTCAGGTATATTTTACGTAAATCAAGACTCCTCCACTTTAGGTCGTTGCTCTGTGTAGTAGCTGGTCTAAATGTGTGGAAAGCGTTATTATTTTGCACTGTTGGGGTGCTCTCCATTACTTTAACCATGTCCCAGTGAATGCACAGACATCAGCATCCTCTAGGACAGCTTATAAGGAATGGAGTTTCATGTTTAGACTCATAATCTGTCATTGCAAAGATCAATCAAATGAAATAAGATTTTCAGTATCAGCCTTTACCTTGTTTTGCACCTGTACCACAATGAAGAGACTTCATAATTAAAGTAATTGTATTTCCATTTTTATCTGTAACAGTGCAGTGGTTAGTGTGCATGTTAGACTGTGTGTTTTCTGTGTATAGTTCTACACATGGGTGTACTATATATTATAGTCTGAAATTTTAAAATATAAGTACTACTTTAGACTGGAAATAAAACACATTTCAGGGTGTAAGTTCTGTGTTATATGACCGTTAACTATGTGACCCAGGTTATTTATTACCATGGGAAAAGTTCAGCATTACTAGTCCTGAGATAATTCAGTTTTAGGACAAACACACACACACACACACACACACACACACACACACACACACACACACACACACACACACACACACACACACACAGATACACACATTTAATTAGTAAGATTTAAAAAAATCCCATCCTTAGAGTCTTATTGCACACCGAGTAATTATGTAATTATTTTGATAGTATATTTATTGCACTAGTAACGTAATTACCCAACCTCTTACCTTTGAAATGACTGTGAAAGGGAAATGACATATTTTAATATGGTTACATTTCATTGTGAACAGGATAGGGTTGAATATGAATGAAAGCAGAAAGTTGAAAAAAATTACTGTGGCTATTATTTCTTCACTTTCCTTGTGACTGCATATTGAAGTTGAACACCAAAGTTGGTCATCTGTTAAAGTGGGTATCAGTCTATATCAACAAGTAAAGGACAGCTACATGATCAGTTTTGAAAAGATTACCAATGTGTCTTTTTAGGATAGAGCCAGTGCATATATATGACTGAGAGCAACTACTTGATTTACATTGCTGTGGCTATTCTTTCCTTCACTTTCATTGCAATTTAACACTGAATGTAGTTATCATTTGGGAGGTAAGGAAGGCAGGCTGTTTGTGAAAAACACAGGTCTGTTATGTGATCACTGTTGGCCATTGATATAGTTTGTCAGTGGGGCAGTATACATCTAAGAGCAAGAAGCTGTAATACATTATTCAGACTACTATAGATTTCACTTTTTTTTAAACCAGACATCAGAATTGTACATAGGAAATGGCTATCATTTTTGAGGCAGGCACTTTATCACTATCCCCTCTAGCAAAGGCAAGTTAAATGATCGCTGTGAAAAAAAAATGATAAAGCTGATTGTGGGGCTGCCTATGTGTGTCCAAGACCAGCAAGCTGAAATATATTATTGTGGTCATTATTTCTTTCAATTTAATCAAAAATCAAACTTCAGACATATACACAATAGGTAGATATCTTTTAGTGTAGGAGTGAGGAGATATGCTTTGTGTAAAAGAAAAGGAAGAACATGAATATGAACATGAATATGATTCAACAATCAAAAACATTTCTGGTCAGGACAATGTATGTATGTAGATGAGAGCAATGAGTTGTCATTCACTTTTTCACAAGGAGACATCAGAGGTACATATATAAAGTGATATTTTTCAGGGGGGAAGACTATGTTTGAAAGGAATGAGCAGTTACATAATCATGCTTAAGTAATTATTGATATGGTTTATTGTGGAAGTAGTGAATATATTCCTAAGAAAAACAAGCTGAAATACATTACAAAGGAAAAGCACAATAAAGCCATACCAAAGTATTTACTCTCAAGTTTTTAATTTATTTTAATTGTGCAGCCTTGCTAATGCAAATCTGTTGATATTCAGAACATGTGCAGTTTTGCTTTTTTTCATGGGAGATGAATATGTAGCACACAAAAATCATAAATGTTTGTTTTTGCTTTTGTAACATGAGAATTAAAACAATTATTTATTTGCACCTGAAAGTTATATTTTCCAGCTTTTATAATTCTGTTACAGAACAAAGAAAAAAAGGGAAAGCTTCACTGAGCATTGTGATTTGTCTAACAACATCTGCACTTAGAAGTACAACCTAACTACAGTTAATCACTAACTATCCAGATCTGTGGCCCAAAAACATTTTAGTAGATAATAGCTAACTGTTTAAGAGATATAATACTGCAAGGATGGTCTTCATCAATAGGCCTATAAAACCAATAGAAAGTGCAAGGTTGTCAAGTTGCATTAGACTTAGATTCGATTAGATGTGAGTATGACTTCTGCTTTGGGTGAAGAAACTCAGCTCTTATCCAGAATATGTTTTTGTTGTGTTGTCTTTACATGAGAAGTAAAAAAGTATATTGTCATCATTATCATAATCATCAACAATGCCCTGTTTCCTCATTTTCTACATAGAGTGGGGGTGTTGCTCCAGCTGTCACCAGCTCTCTCAGTTCAATGGCACTCCGAGCCTCTTGAACAACCATACTTTACTGTTACAATTCTTCTCTTATACAATCCATCCATTTCTTTGCTGAATGTCCTAATTTCATCTTGCCTTCTTCCTCTCTCTCCCAAATCTTCTTCACCAAATAGTTTTCTGCTTTCCTGCACATGTACCCACACCATCACAATCTATTCTCTTTGACCTTCTGTGCTACTGGGTCTTCACTGGCTTTTTCTTTAATGTCCTCATTTCTTCATCTGTGTGCATTCTTCCACCCACCTCAGGGACTTAATTTACATCACCTCTAGCTTCCTCAAATGATCTGCCTTCACTGTTCAGGTTTCTGTACTATACAGTAATACTGGTTGCACTACTGTTTTGAACATCTTACGTTTCTGACACACACTACCACATACACTCTCTGCCAATTGGCTGCAGCCAATTGACACTAGCTTTCACTTTTTCATTCAGTCTACCCTTTTCAACCACTCCTAGATATTTGAAGCTAATAACCTGTTCCACTCCTCTCCCTTTGATCGTAATTTTCATCTTCTTTCTGATTTGACCCATTTGCTGCCATGATAGCTGTCTTGTTTGTACTCAGTTTCATCCAATGTGTCTTCAGTTTTCATTTCATTTCCCTATATTTCCTGAGGTTCCTGTTCAAAGTCTGCTTGTAATGCCACATCGTCTGTATACTGCAGCTTTGTTGATTTGTACCCCCCAACCTATTTACTAATATAGTCCATAACCAGCATAAACAGCAATGCGCTTATGCACACCCACTCCCACTGGAAACCGCTCTGTGAGTCTGTAAGTCTGAATATTGTTTGTACTTGTGTCATTGGGTCCTTGTATATAGTCTGCACTAATTCCACCAATGTTTCTGGGACTTGAATGCTCAACTTCAATTCAGCTTTCCTGGGGCTTTGTTGTATGCTTTCTCCATGTGTAGTAATGCCCAGCTGGACTCTTTCCTCATCTCTAGCATCTTCTCCACCATCTGTCTCACTGGAAGCATCAAGTCAGTTGGACTTCATTCTCAGCTGAATCTGAACTATTCTTCTCCCATCTTAATTTCTACTACTCTGCATATTCATTTAGCAATCACACTGTCCAGTACATTTATGTAGTGTGACAAAAGTTTGAGTGTTACCATGGATAACAATCTTAAATTAGACCTGCATATTAATCAAACCATCAAAACCATCAATAAAAAATTAGGAGCACTTTATAGGATAAAAGCCTTCTTGACCCCACCTGCTAAAATTGCCATAGCTCGCTCTCACCTACTTTCAACTCTTCTGTACGCGTCCCCTTTACTCTCTACCTAAACAAGTGTGTTCTTAATAAACTTTCCATCTGCTACAACCACATTGCCATATTTGTCATTGGTCTACCTTATAGGACACACCACTGCATCAATCTAAACCAGCTTGGGTGGCTAGAACTGCCCAGCTTGATCCAGTATAACCAGCTGATTATGGCTTATAAAATCCTCTACAACCCAGACAATACTCCTGCACTTAAAAACATTATCACTCCCTATAACAATCCCAAGCCCATTCAATCTTCTAACAGACTGCTAGTTCAATCTATCAAAAACAACAACTCAGCCGGTGACTCTCTATTTGCCAACTCTGCAGGTAGATCCTGGAACTTATTCCCAGCTGATATTACTTTACTTACTACCCTGGGTCAATTTAAGGTAAGACACAAACAATACCTGACACTAAACTGGCTATGTCAATGTACCATACCTAGCTAACTCTACTCCAGTATCAGTTAAAAACCTGTAATAGAGTTTGTTGTGTCTCTTAAACCAGACCTACCCCCACCATTATCTCAAAACTTTGGAATTTGTACAAATTTTTAAATATGTAACCACAGTAAATACTGTATCTGTAATCTTAATTTTTTAACGTGTAATCTTAATTTGTTTACCTGTAATCCTAATTGCTTTCCTTGGAGCTTTTCTCCCTGGGCCTCCGATGAAAATGGACATGTATCCAGTTAGACTATCCCGGTCAACAAATGTAAAATAAGTAAATAAAATAAATAACTCTGTACTGTTTATAGTTGTGAATGTCTCCATTGTTCTTGAAAATTTGCACTAGAATGCTTATAATCCAAATATCTAGCATATGCCTTTCTCTGCATATTGCTGGAAGTACCTCCTGGAGCCATTTCTCCCCTAACTCACCCAACATCTTCATCATATCTGCTGTGACCTCATCTGAGCGTACTTCTTTCCGTGACTTAATTTTCCTTAATGCTGCTCCTACTCCTAGAGAGGACTGTCCTGCCTTTTACATCATAGGCTGTGTCTAAGACAGTACAGTTTTTGTTAGGTTTTCTTCATTCAGAAGCTGCTGAAAGTACTCCTTCTACCTGTCTTTGATGCCATGTGGGCTCATGAGCAAGTTGTTGCTGGTATCCCTTATGAAGGGTGTCTGCTATCTTTTTTATCTTTCTGTCTTTGCTTTGCAGCCTGATAGTTTTTCTTTTCTGTCTTTCATTTTTTCCCTGCATTGGAATTCTGTATTCCACCACTAGCTCTCTGTATGTACCTTATGTTCATAACTGGTATGGCCGTGTATCTGTTGTATAGCCTCCTCCAGACATGCTATTTTGAGGCAATAACACTTCTCAGAAAATGTCATTTTTTCAGATATTTTAAATGTTATAGAAAAATGCTGATATTTTACTTTTTCTGACACATGCACAATTTGAGATTCTGTTGTCTGCTTTCAAACTTGAAAATAAATCCTGTAATTTTCAATATAAGGCAGACCATACAGGTATCTTACATTAAAAGTTTCATAAGAAAATGTTGAAGCAACAGCAACAGTGAGATATTGTCATTAGAAGTTAGGGTTTTCATCAAGCCAGAATGGCCTTTTAAAGTTGATAGACTGAAACATTTGCAAAACAGTCAATTAAAAACAGAAGTGTTGCTTTCAATGGAAGTTGAGTATGTGTGTGAAGTGGTTTCTGCAGCTCAGACCAGTATGGACCAGCATTTTTTAAAACTCAGAGTGATGAAGTATCTATAGGACACAAAACAAATGGAGTATCAGGGACAGCAGTTAGGAATAGAGCAATAAAGGAATGTTTTGAGCAGGCCTGATTTTTTACTGACAAAAATATGCATGTATACAGACAGATGATAAATAGAGAGTACATAGATAGCAGATATTATATATCTGCTTATTGTTTTAAACTATATATATATATATATATATATATATATATATATATATATATATATATAAATATTTGATATAATGCACACATCACTGTAATGGCTGTAGAGTTGGATAGTGTGGCTACTGATGTAGAGATTGTGTGGATCTGTAACTATAGAGGGAGAACAATGGCGGGACAAAGGAAGAAACCTTGATGCAGTCCAGTAAGGATGGGTTTTGGAATAGATACATTGTTCCTTCTTCTTCTTCTTCTTAGAATTTTCTTAACTAGTTATGACTGAGATGAAGAGACCTTCCCCTAGGCGGTAAGTAATAAAGATTTCTAAAGGGATAACAAAGTATAGTCAGTGGCCTATACCAGTGGCCAGGCCACACACAAACAGTGCTTTTGAAGAAACAGGAATTGATAGACTACGATACACATTTCTTTTTCAATGAATTAGAAAATTTGACCAGCGGAAAGGAACATGTATATATGGTTGCAGTTGCTTTTGTTGACTTTGTATTTGGCTGACCTGGAAATGATTAACTAGGAATTGTCAAACTTTATTTGGTAGAATCGGAGGATAAGACCTACTGTAACACCCATATTAAAGCCCATTCTAGTGTTTTTTTACATTGTGTGTGTGTGTATGTGTGTGTGTGTGTGTGTGTGTGTGTGTGTGTGTGTGTGTGTGTGTGTGTGTGTGTGTGTGTGTGTGTGTGTGTGTGTGTGTGTGTGTGTGTGTGTGTGTGTGTGTGTGTGTGTGTGTGTGTGTGTGTTTGTGTTTGTGTGCGTGAATATGCGTGCGGTCAAGTGTACACCGTATATAATTGTTTTATGTATTCTTATGTTGTCTTCTTGGTCATGATTATAGTTTGAAAATGCATTAACTAACCTTAATATATGTAACTTCGATTATACATGGATGCATATTCCTCAGCCAGTGTGTTAGTGAGGAGCACTCATCATATAATTTATTTATTTTTGCTGTCTGTGTCTCTGCTCTTTGTTAATCATCAGCTCCTCCCAGCCAATCGGCCTATTCAGTCCCCATCCCTGTGACAAGGTCAACCAGGGGAAGCCATAATTAAACAGCCATCAGAGGTCATTCACGGATTTTCTTTTTCTTTTCTCCCATCATACTGACATATACTCAGCAAGGTATTGGAGGGTGAGCTATGGGCTGATGGCAAAGGATGTCTCTTCACTTCTACAAGGGATGCTAGGTGTGTTCTGCCCAAGAAGCCCTACCCCTCCCTAAGCTTCCTGGTCTCAATCAGGAAGCTAGCTTCTCCAAGTGTGCCTACCAATGTGCACAATCTCCTCCCAAATCCCAAGAAAGCAAGTGAGACATGCACCTTTTCTCCTCCACTCCCTGCCAGGCTCCTTTAGTGCCAGGGCCATTAATCAAACTCTAGTCTCCTGAGTCACAATCAGGGCTTTATCCCTCTGTGCCACAGAACCATATGTAGCACTCCTCCATTGATTGATAAAATTACTAAGGTAAATGGGAGCATTAGGTCATTGTTTGGATTACTGGAATGCAAAACATGAGGGCGATATTGTAGTTGAGGGCCTCACCAGATGCGCAGTAGCAAGCCACGCCCAAAACCCGCCCTCGTGATATGTCATTCACGAATATGCATTCCCTCCGAGTGTACAACCAAAGAAAGAGTGCACTTGACATTGTAATAGGACAGTAAATATAACAGTAAACTGAAGTAAATTACCGGTATGCGTGAACGACATTTAAACAAAAACACTTTCTCAACCTTGGGGTATTTCAGTTTCTTAGAAGACTGCCAACTGCTAAATTATGGATTTGATACAACGTAATAGCTTCTTATTTAAACTAAAGTGTTTCCGTTGTCACAGTGCTTTTATTAGTCAAACAGTCACCAAAATCTCATATTGACACTTTGAACGGTTATGTGCTGTCAGTACAGCACGCAATTGTATGGAAGTGTAACTGCTTCTTTCTTTTACTCAGTTGGGGGTTAGTCTTTAAGTCTTAAGTATTACAGGGTGTTGCAGCATGACTGAACTTTGATATGCACATACTGTGTATAATGGCAAGTTTAATCGACCTATAATGTTAAGAAATATAGAATTTATTGCCAGTTGTCGAAAACCCCAAGTAATATCAATTTGCGACACGCCCACTTCTGCACGAAATGAACTGGTGAGGCCCTCAACTACAGTATTGCCAACATGAGTGCAAGTGATGGTCTGATGTTTTTTCTTTCTGCCCATCTCCATTACTGACCACCAAGTACATCCCTCGCAGCCACACAATGAACCTGCCCATTCCCTGTTGTGAGAATCAGGTTAACCTGGAGTAGGAGCCATCACCTACTGATCAATTAGCCCTGTCACCTCAAAGACACATATATCCATGCGATCCCCAAGTCTACATTGGAGATTTAACTTCAGAAAGCATGTTCTGAGTATATGTCCCTACCTCCCCAATGACAGATGAGCAGGCTAAGCCTTGTCACTCGTATCCTTCCTCATGACAGCTGCAACAGGTAAAGAATTGTCTAAGGAAACTTCATCACCTGAATTGTAGTCAGGGCTTTATCCCTCCATGCTAATGCAGGTGGCTCAGATGAGCAAGGTCTCAATGAGGACAGAGTTGAAAATAGTGTTCCTGAACTTTTTTTTCACATTATTACAGTAATTGTAAACATTGCAGATCACTTTACAACTTTCTAAAAAGGTGAGGTTACAGAGATAAGCAGGGGTTACACATATAAACAAGATGAGATGTTCTCCTAAATGCTGGAATACTTGGTTGCATATTTAGAAGAATGTTTAGAGATTTTGATAGGAATCTGTAAATGTTTTACAATGTTTTCCAGTCTTAGGATCAAGTAACTCTAGTACACCAGTTCTTAGTGATGTAGAAGTCAAAGAATGAAGAGATCATATAGGTTCATAGGTTCATAGGAGGTTACTAGGCTATTGACTTGAGGGTCATTTCAAGTCTAGCCATTTTCACTCAATGTATTACAAGAGAAAAAATATTGTAATGCCCCATATTATTCTTAGTAATGCCTGTATATATCCAGGAAGGGAGTGAGAGCTATCCCCGGCAAGAATTTACAGTTTCCCATCTAATCTCGCAGGCTATGCTTAAACAGAGCCATAGAGGTGCTCTGTTTAATGTGAATTGGTAACCTGTTCCAGAGAAGTGGTAACCTCTGTGAGACGTATCTGTCTCACCAACAACTTGTTTATGTTAAGGCCCTTGGAGCAGGTGATTCTAGTCCCATTTGACTTGCGGATGTACATGCCAAAAAATATCTGTTCTTAGGTTGTCTTTATCATCACAGTTATACAATCTATGGTATTGTTAATCTTCATTATAACACAGCCCCTTGATTTTTTGTTAGAATATCTGTTAGCGTAAAAACATTTATACCCTGACAGAACTGGTTTCCAGTCATTGTTCTTTAACCATATTTCAGAAACAATGACAAAAAAAAACCCAACCAAGCAAAAAAAAAAGTAAGTTTTGCTCAAGTTGTTATCTATAAATGTCTGTAACTGCTATTATGAAAATGGAATGTTTGCTAAAATTATATAATCTCTACTTACTGTTTGTTATCGTTTTGAAGGAGCTTTTCTCTCCGGGCCTCCACTGAAAACAGGTTTCTGACCTAGTCAGACTTTCCCAGTCACCAAATGACAATAAATAAATAATAAATAATCTTTTGGACATATAGCATTTTTTCAGTAATAAAAAAATCTTTATTATTAATGCTCCTATCATAAACAACCAGCACAGATGCATGAAATGTTGCTGTCTGCAAACTATTACATTTATGAGCTGGCAAAAATAATGTCTTGTGTTAATCAAATGTTGCAATATATCTGCTGCAAAAATTCTCTTCCTTTGTCTTGTCAAGTGGACTCCATCATGTCTAAATACATGCAAATCCCAAATTAGGCTTGGATGTTTTACAAATTGTCACTTTTTAAAATGTGGATTTTTTCCATGTAGTTATCTACCCCCCCCACCAAAAAAAAAAAAAAAAAACTTCTCTTTTACACTTATCTGAATCTCCCTCCTACATGTGATTTATGAAAAAATATGTTCCAGCACTTGCATAAGCTATGCTATTTAAGAAAGCTGTAAGTTTCCTACTAACGGTCAATGAGTTATTGAAGATGACATCATTTGTACCAACATGAATAAAAACATACTTCATTACACAAAGGCATAGTAAAGCCCTACTCACATCCTGCATTTTTGTTCCTAGCAAGTATAACATAATTCAGTGGTAATTGTCCTCTCTGCAAAAGTTAGGATCAGTTCCTTTAATAAATGAAATCTCCAAATAATACTATTTCATTTCTGACCTGATCTTAAGACTCTCACACTTTTAATTCAGTAATGTCTGCTCTGTACGTTGTTATAAAGGAATGATTTTCATCACCGTTAGCATCTTACTGGTACCATTGCTTATTTCATTTGCAAGTATGCAATTCTCAACTAGCTGTCTTTACACTTCCACACACTGAGACATGTTGTCAACTTCTGTCTCTCTCCTGTTTTTTTCCCTACAGCAAGGTTCTTTAATTCTTCCAAGTTCAAGTTTGATTTCTTCCTTTTAGCCTTCCACTTGCCTCTCCTCTCTGCCTTCTCTTTTGAAAAAAGTATGCCATGTTGTGTAGACTGAATATTTTTTGAATGGACAATGTTATCACTCCCAGTAATCTATATGTTACTTCACAAAACAGCACCCTTTTAGGAAATATTCTCTTTGTGTTATTAACATTAATCAATTTCTTTTTCTTCCAAGTTACTTGTAAACTTTTTCTTTTCTTTCTTTTTTATTTTCTTCTTCCTGCACTTAATCGTCAGTTTGCTAAATACTTGTATCCTGGATTACAAAGTTGTCATCAGTAGTATTTTGTTTAATAGGGGTTGAATGACCTTTACTTACAGCTGTCACTTCCTTTCCTAAATCTGTTCTATTTGCACTTTACCTAATATTATTTCTTTCTTCTGCCCAGTCATTAATATATAACAGTTTACCAAGCTGTGCCAGGTATACAAGTGTAATCATCATCATCCATAAGTCTAAATTTACTGCTACTACTAAATAAATAAATGATTCAAATTTTGACCTGGGAAACACAGATCACTAATATTAGTACATGTCACCTTTATAAATACAAGATATTTAGTACATTGGGGAAGATAACTGTTCTTTAGCAAATCATTAATGGCATACTCATTTAATGAGTGTCTTCTCAGCTACAAACAATTAGAGGATTTTACAAGAAAAGAATAATCAATATCAAGTGCTACAGCATTCAAAGAAATTAAAATAATTAAGTCAAATTGCATTAGGAAATCACACAAGCAATATGCAACTAAATATAACATTAAGTATACTGCGATAACTTTGTACAAGTGGAAGTAATTCATAATGTTGTCATTCTGATCTACCATACCAGCTGTATGAGCTACACTGAGATGCTAGATGTCCTTTACATTGCATGCTGTGGCTTCTACTCACTCTCACTCAAAGTTGCACCTTGTTATAACAGTAAGAATCACAGGTAAAACCAAAAAATATTAATCACATTAAATATTCTCTTATCAAGCAGTTGCACAATAAATAAAAAAAAATACTGAATGGATCTGGATCAGCTCTGGGGTATCCTGTCTAACGTCTGTGTGAATTTACATCTGACTAGGGATAGATAAAGTTTGCCTGTCTACAATCTATCACTTTCTTCCAACAAACAGTAGAAATCAGAGGTAAATAAAATATGAAGCAAAATAATTCTTGATGTCTGCAATCCATCCCATTCTTCCCACAAACAGCACAATAAATCATAAGTCAACAATGGATGGTTTCAGATAGGCTCAGGTGTGCCTTTTCTATAGTCTGTATGAACTCACAACTGGCTAGTCCTGTTGGATGGAGCGAATTTGCTTTCAACAATCTATCCCTTTCTTCTAAAAAAAACAATGAAAATCAGTGGTAAAAAAATAAAATATAAATCAAAATAAATCTTTCTGTGTAGAATCTAGCCTTTTCTTCTAATAAATTGATGAAATTAGAGATAAAAAATATATAAATCAAAATAAATATTTTCTTGCAAGCAATTGCACAATAAATCAGGAACCAGCACTGGATGGCTTCAGATAAACTCTATAGTGTCCTGTCTATAGTCTTTGTGAATTTACAGATGACTAACCTCCTTGTTAGAGATTGCCTGTCTACACCCCCTCTTTCTTCAAACTAAAAGTGAAAATCAGATGTAAATAAAATAAATATAAACAAACTAAATATTTATATATGTTTTAGCATCTATTTGCATATGTAAATATGTTTTGTTCAATTTTTTATGTGATTTTAATCACCGGGTTAATACCTACAAGTGGTCCATTAAGATCAGTGTTCTACCCCAGGACAAAAATATAAATAATTAAATAAATAAGTGTTCCTATGCACAGTCTTTCTCTTTCCTCCAACAAACAGTGAAAATTAGAGGTAAAATAGAAAATACAAATCAAAATAAACTTGTTTCCAAAGCAGTTGCACAATAAATAACAAACCAATACTGCATGGTTTTTGAGAAGCTCTATAGTGTCCTTTCTACAGTCTGTGTGAATTTATAACAGGCCCCTAGACATGGCTCCAGTTTACTTGCTTACTATCCATCTCTTGCTTTCAACAAAGAGTGAAAATCAAAGGTAAAAATAAAATATAAATCAAAATAATTCTTCCTGTTTACATTTTATCTGTTTCTTTTAACAAAAAGTTAAAATCCAAAGTAAAAAATAAAATATAAATAAAAAGTGTTCTCTTACCAAGCAGTCACAAAATAAATCATAAACCAACAATGTAAGTATTCATATAAGCCATATAGTGTCCTCAGTACACTGTGCATTAATTTATAGCTAACTAGGCCTATTGAGATGGCTCGAGTTTGCCTGTCTACAGTCTATCCTTTTATTTTAATAAATAGTGAAAATAAGAGGTAAACAAATAAAAGATAATTCAAAATCAGTCTACAGTCTATCAATTTCTTCCAAAGAACAGTAAAAATCAGATTTAAAATAAATTATAAATCAAAATAAATATTATCTTGCCAAGCAGTTGCACAATAAATCAGAAACGAAAACTGGGTGTATTCAGATAAGCTCTAGAGCACCCTGTCTACAGTGTCTGTGAAGTTATAGCTGACTAGGCCTCTTGGGATTGCTAAAGTTTGGCTGTGAAAATCAGAGGTAAAAAAATAAAATATAAATCAAAATTAATTTTTCTGTTCACAGTCAATCCTTTCTTTCCAGCAGTGAACATTGGAAGTAAAAAATAAAAGTTAAATCAAAATAGATATTCAATTGACAGGCAGTTGCACAATAAATCACAAACCAACCATGGATGATTTTATATAAGTTTTGGAGTCAACCAGTTTTGGACATGTGATGACATATGTTACAGTGCTTTAGAAAATGGGCTACCTGTAAATCGCACCCTGATTGGAGAACGAGCAGGATATTACTCTACAGATAATGCCCACTGAAAAAATGAGTCCAACAATTCACAGCAGCATATCAAGCTGCCATGGATCTCAGACTGAAAGTAACCTAATGGCTGCCAATATTTTACGCTCACTAAAGCTTTGCTTTTGCTGTTTAACGAGTGTAAAATAAAATAAAAAAGTAAAGTAAAATAAAAAAATGTGTATGTGTTTGTGTGTGAGAGAGATATTGGTTGAGTTACTATTTTACACTCACTAAGCAGCGCTTTTGCTGTTTAGCAAGTGTAAAAAAATAAATGAAACAGAAAGGAAGTGTGTGTGTGTGTGTGTGTGTGTATATTGTGTGTGTGTGTGTGTGTGTGTGTGTGTGTGTGTGTGTGTGTTTGTGTGTGTGTGTGTGTGTGTGTGTGTGTATGTGTATATTGTGTGTGTGTGTGTGTGTGTGTGTGTGTGTGTGTGTGTGTGTGTGTATATTGTGTGTGTGTGTGTGTGTGTGTGTGTGTGTGTGTGTGTGTGTGTGTGTGTGTGTGTGTGTGAGAGAGAGACAGACTGAGAAGAGGAAGAACAATCCCTGGCATGAGCAGTAAAGATGTTTGCTTGTGTACCTCTCAACATCTTAGCCCAACATACCTGGATACCTCTTACCTAGCCAGATTTCCGCAGAATGTATAGATTTTTGCCTCATATTTTTGGTCTGTTCTCATAACAGTCATGGTTTTCTGTCAAATCTCTGAGGACTGAAGTCACTAAAAATGACACACATTTGAGTTTCAGACTTCATATCCTCCAGAAAATGCATGGCAACACAAAAGTTATTATTCTTGCAACTTTCTAAGTTTATAAGAGCAATACTTAAAATCTGTCCCAATTGTTGAGCCTTTGTCTCCCAACTATTTCTGGATTTGTCCAGATTTCATGTGCTAAGAGGTTGAGAGGTATGCTGGGTAAACCAACAATAAACTGGAGAAAAATGCTCAAAATAGGAAGATATTTTAAATATTGCTGTTAAAAATTCACAAGGTTACATGAATATTACATTGATGTTAGCATGCAACTTCTGAAGCAGAGCTGTGTGTGTGTGTGTGTGTGTGTGTGTGTGTGTGTGTGTGTGTGTGTGTGTGTGTGTGTGTGTGTGTGTGTGTGTGTGTGTGTCTGTGTGTGTGAGATGGATCACTGGCAGCAGCAGTGGTAAAGAGGTTTGCATACTTCTTGACTTTTCAGATGAAGAAATCTGAATAAAGCCTAAAGTAAAGAGGTAACAAAAGCTCAAAAATATGAACAGAATTTAATTATTGCTCTTTTAAAATTACAAACTTGTTTAAATAATAGGATTTGTGTTAGCATGCATTTTCTGAAGGAAATACAACTATGAAACTCAAATGTATGTCATAATTTAGTGATATCAATCTCCAAAGACAGGAGGCAAACCAAACAATTTAGGAGTAAAGAACCAAAAAAATAAAGTAAATACCTGGATATTTTTTACAGTGATATATTTTGGATATATAATACTTCATCCAACACCATTAACATATACTACTGCAAGTTTGAGACATGAGGTGGTGGAACTATTTTACATCATATATATATATATATATATATATATATATATATATATATATATATATATATATATATCAAAATAAAAACATAATAAAAGAAATAAGTAAAACAACAATTTTACAGACAGCCCATTCTCTAAGCACAATAATGCCCTCCATGTTGTGTATTATTGTGGAAATACCCTTCCAGGGGTGTAGAAGCCCTCCACTTGTGGTGTCAGGTCTCAGAACACCCCTGGGTGGGGGTTATGTCCACAGTAACACACACCCTGTTGGGCATTATTGCTTGCATAATATGGCAACAATATGACAGACCATGAGCTATGTTTTAAGTACTTCAGCATAGCCCACCAGTATGGACAAGAATGAAACAATGACAGTGTACTTCCTAAGGAGTAAAGGTGGGCTTTGTCACAGCTTTTGTGTCCAATAGCACTCTGGAGATGCATTCTGTAGCACACTGTTTATGTTGTTATTGCAGAGGAGAAACATTTCTGAAAATAGGGGGGCATGCATATACCTGTACTGAATGGAAGGGAGAGAGAGAAAGACAGACATAGGGTTCCTATCAGAAGACTGAAGGCTTAAATTAGTGAATGCTCTTATATTGAACTTTAAAACACAAAACCTGAAAATGTCAAAGGCACAGAACATCGATTTATTTCCCCATGGAAAAAAATTGATAGGCTGTTCTCTGGATTTTGCTGTTTTCTCCACTGTGGTGCGATCGCAGAGTTGGTATATTTAAGTTGGGGGTGTGGGGGGCACAGCCCCACACTTTATTTTGCCTCTACATTTTTTTTTTTGGATCAGCAAATTTTTTTCCCTGAGAAAAAATTTCTGCTCTGTGCCTTCAACATTTTAAGGTTTCGTATTTTTAAGTTCGATAGAAGAGCGTTTGCTATTTTTAGCATTCGATCTTCTGATATAGACACCAGACATAGGTATAGCCCTTCTATTTTCTCTACCCAGTAAAATATTTTTAGTTATGGAAGATATTCTCCACCTTAAACTTACAGAATGAAAAATGTAATCACATTTAGTCTTGTGTCAAACCATATTGCTTCTGTACAAACAGTCCATCATAGATCTATCAAACAAAATAGCTTCAGAAATAAAGTGGCAAGAACTACACTCCATGCTTGCACTATGCAGGCTCAGGCACATCCATAGCCATAGACATATGTAGCACACCAATAATCCATCCCAGGACATGCACAAAAACCTTGGCAGCAAAAAAGTAATGGAAGTTTAGCATGTGATTA
Organism: Protopterus annectens; assembly: GCF_019279795.1. Lineage (NCBI taxonomy): Eukaryota > Metazoa > Chordata > Ceratodontiformes > Protopteridae > Protopterus > Protopterus annectens. Next base: position 91,313,427 of record NC_056725.1, read on the forward strand.
TTAAAAAAATTATAGCATGACCTGTTTTTAAATAATGTCATTGAAAAATAATAAAATTCAGTATGTTAAAATAAAACATTTAAAATAATGCTTGCCTATCAAAAAGGGCATAAACTATCATAGTGAAGAGAATTATATACTGCAGAAACTATACAGTAACAGCACTTTATAATTAACTATGCTAGCAATACAATGAATCCTAAAATTAAAAACGTCATCACTTATAAATATATAAATTAATATAGTGCAATAATACAATACTAAACTAGTTAGACACTTCACCATCTCTCTGTTAAATAGAGAGGAATTTAAGGAATGGGTAGTGAAAATTATTTGAGAGTTATTAGGGAAGACAGAAATTTCATAGCCAGTCTGTGGGATAAAATTAAAGTGAAATTTAAAAATAGAGTGGAAATAAAGATATATGATTAAGAAGTAACAATAATTATTTATAGGGACTGACAAAGGTTAAAGTATTGCAGAATACAGGAATCTCACATAACAAGAACAGGAGCAATTGCAGAGTGCTAAAGAGAAATATAAGGGACTACCTGGATAACATGCATGAATTTAGAAAGATTGCTGTTAAGCAACTGTTTTTGATAATAACTCCAGAGCACAAAGGCTCGCAGTACAATGGCTCCTTCTACAGAAAGTAGAAAGGGTTGTTGCCAAGCTTGAGGAGCCTATAACAAGGAAAATAACCAGGATCCTATAAAGGTATTAGAAATATTTTGAAATTTTCAAGAAAATCTGTATAAAGCAGAGAAATGTAGAAATCAAGAAAAGCTACAACTGGAAATGTTTATAGAAGAATTAGATATTCTAAGGTTAGAGGTATATAAGGCTCAGTTACTAACAGGATAGGAGGAGATGAGATAAAAATAGTAATGTACAACAAATCTGCAGAAAGAAAGCAATAAAGATCTGGAATGTTTTGTTTAACAGCATTTTAAAAGGAACAGAAGCACCAACATCCTAAAAGAAAATGGCGGTGGCTGTAATACCTAAAGATGGTAAAAACCCATCAGGTCCAGCTTCATATGCAGCCATTTCAATTCTAAACCAGGATTATAAAGTGTTTGTCTATAATGGCTAAAAGAATGGCAAAAGTGATACCAAAATTGACAGATATGGATCAGTGTGGTTTTGTGGAGGGGAGGCAAACATTTGACAACATTAAAAGAACAATGAAGATCCAGAAGGAAGCAGAATGTAAGAAAATGCCACTGTTGTCGGTGGGTCTTGATGCAGAGAAAGCATCTGACAGAATAAGCTGGGATTTTTATTGAGTAGAGCAATGGAAATGTTTGCATTCCCTGATAAAATTATAAGGTTAATTAGGAGGATATATGAGGTCTCAGAGGCAAAAATTAAAGTGGGGATGGGTTCTCCCTGATAAGTTCTGTTTGAGCAGCAGAACCAGGCAGGGGTGTCCATGTTCCCCTTTATTATTTCACTATATTTACAACTATTATTTAGTGTAATGCCCAGGGAATTATCTTTAATGTGTATGCTGGCAACCCTGGCAGTTATCATGACTCCCATATCTGGTACACATAACAGCTGTACCAGATGTATGCTAGGGAAGACATTCCACAGATTAATTTACTGGGGATGCTAGCTATGCACTGGAAGTGTGGCTGATGACACCCATCAGAAGTGCATACACAGCAATGGAAGAATGTCATAATAAGGCACATGCTCAAACCGGAAACATCATTGAACATGTGTTTGAGCTGCTGATGTTATGTTTCCAGTGCCTAGATACATCTGGTGGAGCCCTGCAGTATAATCCATGCACATGTACACAAGTTGGTACTTTTCCGTTATCGGGGCAACAGGTTGCTGCATGCACTGAATATTCCAGCCGAATGACTGCAGATTTAATTTGTCGACATCTGCTTGTTTCCTAACAAACTGACAGTCATGCATGCTTGCAGGTATCAATGCTCTCTAGACAGGGACATCAGAAATAATCTGTTTTGCACTTTGGCCTCATTGCATAGCATTGCCCCTCACTTACATGATATTTGAAATGTAGTTATTGCTCCAGATGTTGCCGCAGTAAAGAATGTGCACTTAGTGTTCATTTTCTGCCTCCAACAAACAAACTCTGCTTTGTATTTTATTTTTAATGTAGTCCTTTTTAATATGAACAGTTTTTCATCAGGCATGCTCCACTCTGCAATCGCTGTTGTCATCTGCAGAAAAAAAATGTCTTTATGCAGTTTTACATGTTGTGGCCCTTGTGTGCTAACAGTGCTACTGAACCAGGCTCACAAAAATGATATATATGTTTAGATGAGGTACACAGGGTCTGCTTTACTTGATTATACCCTTCCTGACATAACATCACACTGCAAGGATCGGGGACAAAGCCAAAATAACAAGAGAAATGTTTAAAATCAAGGATACGATTTATATATTTGCACTATTTAGTCAAAAAGTTGAAGTTGTTATTAACATGCCATTTGGAACATAGAAAGTGTTAGTTGTAATGTGTGCCATTTGAAAGGCAATTCCCATTTTGTCTCATAAATCACACAGTTTGGTAGGGCAAACAAACAGCAAGGAAAACTGGTTGTTTGGGAAGCAGGACAAGTGCATCCCTTCTCTGGATTTTGTTATGACCAATGACTATTGGAGGCCAATCGTTTGTTTTGTGATCAGACTGCTCACTGTGTGTATTTCTTGTGTGACACCATTTCAACATATCTTCCATCCATGTTACACATCCCCATGTTCTTTTTCTTTTCTTTCTTTAACAAGTCCTTCAGGGCTAACGGCTGTGCGATCAGTGTGTGAGCATACCAGCACCTTTGAACTGTTGCCCCGATAATGGAAAAGTACTCACAAGTCTTTATAGTATGCGCTATGCTACACAATTTGATCCTGTGGAAACAGCTGCAGCAGGATCATAGCAAGGTGAAGGGGCACACATCAACCCACCAATGCCTAGGTCACCACAGCCACAGTCAGAGGAGGACTTGGAGGGGGAACTACCAGCTGCTGTGCCTGGAGGAAGACATAGGCATGCTCAGTATGCCCTTGCTTTGGCTAAGAGACAATGCATAGTACATTCACTGCCACCTAGGTCCCTAATACCTTTCTCCTACTCACATACATATAGTAAGATTGATGCCAGGCAACTCACACAAATTTTATCTCCTCATGTATTGGCTGTGTATTGCTTGCATCAGACAGAGTCATCCCTGAACTAAAATTATGTCAACTGGTGCATTTGCAAGGTAAGTCCTGAACCTAGATTGTAATCTTGAATCATGTTATTGCATATGCTTGTATTTTGTAACTTAGTACAGTAATCAAGTAAATAGTGGTGGATTTGTACAAAAAGTACTTTAGTATGTGACAGCAGAGACTCATTTTACTTACGTGTCCATTAGTAAGTAGTAGGTCTCAGGCATCAAAGATTCACACACTCAAACCTCTCAAGAATACTGATGATCACTGCATGGCCTCAGTTTAGCACCATACCTTTGAACTGGTAAATAATTAAAGACAGAAGTTAGAAAATAATGATACACATTGCATCTTCTGACTTTACAACCCTTCTCAAGATCAAACAGGCAGGAAGCAGAACAAGGGCAGTAACAAGAGTATCATATCCTTGTTTATGCCATAGCAGTAACACCTTTGCTCCCCCACAAAGGAACAGGCTCTCCTTTGTGCCATAACAGTAACTGAGCTTTGCCCCCCCCCCCACAAAACAGCATTGTACCCTTGTTCATGCCATAACAGTAACTCAGTTATGCTCCCCCAAAAGAAGAGTATATGCTTGTTTGTGCCATCTAGCTACTTGGTCTTTAGTTGCTGGCAAATGCATATCATATAACTCCCAGTTAGTATCCTCACACATTTTAAGGCCAATGATATGGCATGGCTTACACACTGTATGTCTCACACTTATGGTCAAATAACCGATGAAGTACCAAGAAACACTGACATGTAAGACAGAGCTGAATATTTGCAAGCATAATCATAAAAGGTTGTATGATCACTAAGTGCACTATGTCCAAATATAATAAAAAGATGAAATGTATAAATCACAACTGATGTTTTGATAGCAGTGTACATTCTGATGCAGTTGGTTGTGTGAAGAATGACTTTAGTTCTTTGCTACAAAGTTGTTTCTGTTGCAAAAAGGAATAATGCATCCATCCTATTTTCTGAATATGCATTGGTGTGAGAGTTCAAACCTAGAGCTATGTAGAAATATCTCATGTGTACTATCATGTTCTACAGTGCATGTCATACATTGGTTTTCCTCATTTCATGTATTTCTCCTTTTTTTCAATTCCATATTCCTGTTACTTCTACCAGACAACAAATACACTACAGGTTTGGCTGTGCTCATTTGGTTTGCTTGAAGCTCCGTATTGCGGAAACAGGACAAACTAGACCACCTAGGAAGCAGACAGCCACAAATATATACTGGCTATATTGAATTAATACTCTTGGGCATTGCATAAACCAGGCCTGGAATACAGATGGAACTATCAGATGTTTGCAAAGTGACCTATGTGTAAACGGATATATCTCACATGCATGTACACTTTGTTCACTAACGTGCAAACCAGCTGCTCACTGCCCTATGGGACTGTATACACACACACACACACACACACACACACACACATATATATATATATATATATATATATATATATATATATATAAATTACACACACACACACACACACACACACACACACACACACACACACACACACACACATGCTTCATTAGTGGTGTTTATTCTCCATTTCCTTTGTCTGATATAAAACTACATGTGGAAACATTACAAACCAAGGTCCCAATCTAACTGTACATCATATATTTACAATACATTCATGTATTATCCCCTCCCCCACACCAGCAAGCACTACAGCACTGGGGTCTTAGTACTTTTTCCACACATATATCAACCACACTACAAAGTGTAATATATAATATTGTGTGCTCCACCACGGGCAGGGCCAGTTTGTGGTACACAAACTCACTCTGCTAAACTCAGACATCCAACTATGCTCAATAAGGGTACTTGTGTTGCTGCACAGCTACAGTTACTTCTCCAAGGGCATGGGTGGACAGTTTTTTGATAGTTGCTCATGCCTATACATCCCTTTAGGCCTGCCAACCTCTTGTCTCCCACATGGCCTGCTGATGTCATCTACTGTGAGCTAACCTGCATGCCAATAAAAAACAGACTTGTGCTTTGGCACTTGCGTTAAATACTGTGTTCTATAGTCTGTGCACCTAGATAGGTAGGGGTTCTAGTTTCACTGCTGTCAACTGTGCGTGTGTGTGTGTGTGATTCTAGTCAGCAAAGTAGATGTGATATCCTACTATCTCCAGTGGTATGGATGTCCAGATTTTTGATAGTTGTTCATGCCTACACATCCCTTTCATACAGGTCTCCCAACATCTTGTCTCTCACATGGCCTGCTGTTGTTATTTACTACTGTAAGTTCACCTGCACTTGCATAAAAGCCAGACTTGTGCTGTAGAACTTGCTTTAAGTACTGTGTTTTGTAGTCTGTGCACCTAGATGGGTAGGGAGTTTATTCTCACTGCAGTCAAGTGTGTGTGTGTGTGTGTGTGTGTGTGTGTGTGTGTGTGTGTGTGTGTGTGTGTGTGTGTGTGTGTGTGTGTGTGTGTGTGTAAGCTGTTGCTTGAAATTACAGACAGCATTTTATGCCAGCATATTTGACACTGTTATATTGTCTTCAAAAGACACTGCTGATATCATCAGCTATAAACTGTTGTCTGAAACACTCCAAGCCAGGTTTGACCTGTGGCACTTACATTAAGTTCAGTGTTCTGTAGCCTATGTACTTAGATAGGTAGGGGTTCTGTTCTCATGGCAGTCAACTGGGTGTGTATGTGTGTGAGCTGTTGCTTGACATTACAAGCAGCATTTTACACCAGCATGTGGGAAACTTAGTATGGCCTCAACAGACTCTGCTGCTATCACCAGCTATATGTTAGTTATGGATATGTAATAATCCCACTAGGGCATGGTCAGACAGTGGGCTGGTGGCCAGGCAGATGTGACCCCATCCTATACCAGAGAGGTTACAGTGACATGGCTTTTAATGTATCCACAAATATCATGGCATGTTTTGTAGCATCTGTGTTATGTTGATGAGAAAGGCCTGTGGGCTCTCCATAGACACTTTCTAGATCTAAGCTGACCCACCCAGTGAAAGTAAGGCAGTCTGCAGTACTGTTGTGAATTCCTTCTCCCAAACAGTAATCACCCACAGCTGCAATCCAGTATTAATCTACACTATATAAAAAGGCCAACCTGTAGCTAGGAAAACTAATGTTGAGGAGAGTTCTACATGTTTAGAACAGTGAATGTAAGTTTTTACTGCAAGGTATCTGTACAGAGGAGTACTGCATCTCAGAATGTATGTTTTCATTTTGACATCTACATACTGCATATGCTGAAATATATTTAACAATAATGTGAAGCACAGACTTTTACAATGTTATCTGTATGCATTACTAAGAAGTGTACCGATGGCATGGCCATGTTTGTCTGGCAATTTCAGAGTTACATATTATTGGCAAGACATGCAAATACATGGAAAGGAATTTTGTGTGAGAAATATGTACACATGTTTCAGGGACAGGTTCTTTGGCATTACTTTTAACATTTCAAAGATGTTTTGTTAGCCAAAATGGTAATTTGCCTGTTTTGTGTGGGTGGGGGCTAAGGTGAGTTACTCTTATGGCACTAATAAGGATATGTTGCTCTTCTTACTCTCATTGTTTTGCATCCTGCCTGTTGTTAGTGTAGGACATCTGCAGACTGTTTAATGTTTCACCAGTGGGTAATAGTGACTGGCTTCCTTTTATGTTGCATCTGTAAACATTTTGTATTTATGTGATGCTTCTGTTTTCTTTTAGAACACCTACAATAATGGCAGGGAGATGCCTCAATCCACACTATAGACCATTTATAGAGGCTGAAAACAAGGTTATCATTGATGGTTTACAACAACATTGTGTCTTCCTACTTCACAGGAGAAGGTGAGAGATGACCCTTCATCTGCAAATATGGCAGTAAATTGTTGCAGATCTCAACTACGTGGTGGCCACGGATGAAGCTATGAACAGATGCAATACAGGGCCACTGATATGATCACCTCTGCAAGAAGGCAAAAGCTGCAGTAGGCCATGAACTCTTGGTTACATGTGGAGGCTATGCTAGGGAACCACCACTGATCCCAAATGAGCAGTTCCTAGCAAACGTAAGGGACACAGACAGCTCCCAGGACACTGATGTACCACATGTGCTGGATGTGGGAACCAGTGTTTTGGAGATACCAACCACATCCCAGAAGGAGCTTCCAGGTAGGCTTTGTAATATGAACAGTTGAATACTGTTGTATAGTTAAAGAATTTAAATGAATACGTTAAATGTGTCACATGTACTTATTTGATTGGTGGAGAATTGAAGATTCGTACAGGTATAAGCTTAGCTTGGAGTTTTCAGACACATTCTTGTTTAAACAGTTGTTTACTGCAGCTATAAAGGGCCAAATGTATTAACCTCTGTGTTACTGTTGGTTATGTCATTGTCCTCACCTCTTGCTTAACTTCTTTTAAGACTCTCAGGCCTCCAGGAATGCTTACTTTCTGCAGTTGGTAAGCCAATTAGTTCGATGTCAGTACCGCTGATCAATTTAAACAAATATTGTAGTGTGTGATATTGATCTTAGGCATATTATGTGTATTGCTGGATTGTCTGTAATAGTGGTAGCAGTATTACTTTGTTAGCATATATTGTATTATAGTAATCCTGGTATTAATGTATTCCTGTGTTTGCTGTTTTTTATCACAGATGAATTTGACAGTGGAACTGTGGGCCCTGTGCCACCTGATGCCAGTGTCTCAGCAGACTCTGATGATGATGATGGTGGCCACCTGAGGCACAGTCAGGGAATGCAGAGGTTGGATCTGACACAGAGGTCGACATACCACCATCCCTTTTATTTACATTGCACACAACCAGTAGGCCTATGCCTACTCAGTCCACTGAGCCCACAGATATTAGACAGGTGGAAGGTGAGGACATCGATCAAGGAAATGTGGCTACTGCAGCTTTGGTGCTCATTGTGTCTGGCTGTAGCCAAAGTGTGGGTGAGGTACCACACAGGAGAATTGATATGGGTACTTGGAGAGGGACTGCTGTCCCTCCTGCACCTGGTACAGGTGTTACTTCCCATGCCACTCTCTCTCTCTCTCTCTATATATATATATATATATATATATATATATATATATATATATATATATATATATATATAGGGCCATTGTAGAGGCACAGGCACATTCCCATAGGTGGTCCAGACAAATGCTTAGAGGTGTGGATGTGGCTCAGGCTGACATGCATGACTGCCTCCACTGTGTTGCCGATTCTCTGGATCAGATGAATGACATGTTGGAGCAAGTGGTATCTGTGATAGACTGAGGGGTGTCTGTCATGGAAGTAGCAGTGTCTGTGATGAAATGTCTGCTGGGAGTGGGAACATCATCCTCATTGGCATAGGTCAGCCACAACATCTGCAGATAGCCAATGTGGCTGTGCCCAATCACACTCCTGTAGTGGCAGTACTTCCACTGCTCTGTCAGTGAGTATGGTTTCCACACCCAAACATGGCAGGCCATGTGGCATGGTTCTGGGTGTTCCTGTGAAGGGAGCTCATCCACCAGACAGCAGTCACATTCATTTAGAAGCACTGTATCTGAGCATGGTCCTGGACGTCAACATGCCAGTGTAAGTCCTGGCAGAGCTAGTTCTCATGATCCAGAATGACAGTGATGAACTGCCACCTCTAGCATGCATGGCTCACACCTGTCCAACACACCATGATGTACAGCTAGCACCCAGCTTGGCTGTCTTCATACGCACACTCACACACCAATTTTACCTGGAGGAGCCCTACAGACACAATCACACACACACACACACACACACACACACACACACACACACACACACACACACACACACACACACACACACACAGCAGTTTCTTATTTTGTCTCACTGCCCATTTTTTTGTCCAAATGTCTGCCTTCTTCTTACACACACTCACCAACCTCTTGCATCAGCCTAAGCTTCCTGCCCCCAGACAACACCCTGTGCAAGTGATGATAACTGTGCCATATCCCTGTGTTCTACCTTTCTGATTCAGGGATACAAAATCTGTGTCTGATGCTCAGGGTGCATAGCTAACTTACTGCTTACTATATCTGCACTGGTGTTGTGACTTATATTGCTCTTGGAAATTTAGAGAGTCAATAGCATCCACATGTCACAACTTTATAGTGAATACTGTTGTAAGGGTTGTGAAGTCAGAAACTGCAATGTGTATCATTACTTTGGAACTTCTCTCTGTAATGACCATCACACAACACCCTGTGCAAGTGATGATAACTGAGCCATATCCCTGTTTTCTATATTCTGGATTCAGGAAGACAAAGGTTTTCTATCTGATGCTCAGGGTGCATATCTAACTTACAGTTTAATATATCTGTATTTGTGATGTTTAACTGGTCATTGTATGTTTAACTTATATTGGCCTTGGAAAGTTCCACAATTTATAGCATCGAAATGTCTCAACATTATAGTGGATGCTCTTGTGAGAGTTGTGAAGTAAGAAACTGCAATGTGTATAATTACTTTCTGAAATATCTTTTACAGGATTTTCAAGTCCAAACGTATTGTGCATGTCACAGGTCACACCATGATATTCCAGTCTTAGGATTGTATGACAGAACAACAATTCCTTTTCTCTTTCCTTAGTATTCTTCATTTAAAGTTCTTATTTGTTGCCACTGTTTGCGTTTGTGTCAGAGGGGGAATCACCAGCTGCTGTGGGTGTAGGCAGACATAGCAGTGCTCAATATGCCCTTGCACTGGCTAAGAGACAATGTGTAGTACACTCACTCACCACCTAGAGGCCTCCTACTCATATACATATAGTAACATTGATGCCAGGCAACACACACAACCTTTACCTTCCCATGCATTGGCTGTATACTGCATGCATCAGAGTCAGCCCTGAAATAAAATTGTGGCAACTGCTGCATTTACAAGGTAAATCCTGAACCTGGAGTGTCTTGTTTAATAATATCATGGCATATCCTCATATTTTATCACTTGGTACAGTAACCAAGACAAAGGTGTATATTTGTAAAGAAATTACCTTAACATGTGACAGCAGAGACTTATTTGACTTATATGTGTCCTTTAGCAAGTAGTAGCCTTCATGCATCAAAGATTTACACAGTCATACCTCTCCAAAGTACTGATGATCACTGCATGCCTTCAGTTTAGCAACATATGTTTGTAACAGAAAATCATTAAAGAGAGAAGTTAGAAAGTAATGAGACACATTGCAGTGTCTGACTTCACAACTCTCACAAGATTAAACAGGCAGGATGCAAAACAAGGACAGTAACAAGAGCAACGTATCCTTGCAGTAACTCACCCTTGCTCACCCCAAAGGAATACTCTGTGCTTGTTTGTACCATGACAGGAACTCACCTTTGCTCCTCCCACCCAAAAGAGCAGTCTATACTTGTTTGTGCCATCCAACATGCCCTTCAGTTGTTGGCAAGTGCATATCATATTATTCCCAGTTAATACTCTCACACATTTTAACGTCAATGATATAGACTGGCTTACACACTGCATGCCACTGAGTACTGGTCAGATAACTGATGAATGACCAAGAAACACAGAAAGGTGAGACAGAGCTGCATATTTGCAAGCAATAATCATAACAGGTTGTGTGATCACTAAGTGCACTACATCAAAATATACTAAATAACAGTTTGTGCCTTGAAATCAATGTACATTCAGTCACACTTGGTTCTGTGAGGAATTACTTAATTTCTTTGCTGCAAAACTGTTTGTGTGGCAGAGAGGGATAAGGCACCCATCCTGTTTTCTGAAGGTGCATTGGAGTGACAGTTGGGATTCAGACTTATGTATACATAATTCATGTGTACTGACATTTTCTACTGTGTATGTCATAGATTGATTTTCCTCATTTCAAGTATTTCTCCCTTTTTATTTTTTTTGGGGGGGCAGTGTTTTCCTGATGCACCTCTTAGCACAAATGGGTTTGGCTGTGCTCATCTGGTTTCTGAAAAGTGTGGTAGTGCACAAACTGGTGAATGGCCCTCCCAGGTAGCAGACAGGACCCATACAGCCACAAATAGAAACTGGATGCATTCAATTTAATTCTAAGCACATTGCCCAGCAGTGTGCACCCTCAAGCACTCTGCATGATGCTAAGAGATGTAGAACACTTTTAAATGTTGCAAAATAAAAAAATGCACACTCCCAGTAAGAGCAATACCTACAATTGGCAGGAAAATATCACTCTACATTGGTCTTTCTCTGTGGTAGGCATAGCAGGTGTTCTTGGAGAGGAATTGAGATTTCATGCTCAAAGATGTGGTGTCCAGGAGTCCAAAGTGTTTGTTGGACTCCTAGTGAATGAACATTGGCCCAGGCTATTGCAGAGGGACTACTGACAAGTCGGAGGCATGGAAAAGTCTTGCCCTAGCTTTGACCAGTGCTGCTGGTATCCCCCACACTGTGAGTAATATAGACATCACTACAGTGACCTCCAGAGAAGAAAGAGGGATACCCTTGAATGTTGGATTGAGGAATGTAGGATGGGGCACCCAACAGATGTGTAAGTATCAATTACAGAGACTACTTGTAAGAGTTAAAAACTGAATATAGTCAGGACTGGTATTCATAATGGTATGCTATTCTTTTCTATTTTTTCCGTAGCCATTAGAGACAGAGAACTAAATGTGTGAACCCATGCTGCTAGATTGGCATGGATGAGAGAAGTATGTGGTATGTATGTAGCAGAACAGTGCTGTTACTGTAGCAGTAATAGTTTAAGATATTTTGGGGGGGTATCTTCTACAGTTGTATCAAAGTGAGCATGCATATCTCAATATATCTCAACTGTATCCGCAAGTATGCATGCATTAGTCTGTAGGCCAAACCAACAGTAATGTACTTGACAGTACTCAGAAGTTGTGGGTTCACATACCACACTTCCCAGCTATACAATGCTGTTAATTTGTCATCAGTATTGTACAGTACATTCAAACCTCTATAGCAGTGGCACAAATGGCCTGCTGTAAACTGTAATTGTATAACTGGAACTCACAAATGTGCAATATACACATCAAGGATTGATTGCTACAATCTGTATTATAGTGTGCATCTGTTATGAGCTAGTTAGTCTTAAAAGTAAAAAAGTTATTTGTTAGGAGTTGGCAGTCTTAAAAGTAAAGGTAACAGAACAGAGTCAAATAATTGTATCAATGCTTTGTATGTCACATATAAAGTTACTAATGTTATCCCTCTTTTTCTCTCACCCCAGCTCTTATCTCCTCTCCCCCCCCCACAGCACAGTGGGTAGGCCTGCCCCACATGATCCTACTGCCCCCACTCCATTGGCTACAGCACCGAGACCTAGCTCATCTGGGATGCACCATGTCCGCACCCCCATTCTGCCCCTGCACTACCTGACCCATCAGGTAGCTTTGACCCACGGAATAGGCCAGGGGTACCTTCCGGGAGCAGTGATGGCGTGGAGATTTTCCCACTCATGATGAACTGCCAGTGTTAGTGCATAGGATTGTGCAACACACAGTTGGTGTATGCCTATGGCAGATGGAGACACTGCTTTCTATCATTGCACTTAATATCACAAGAAGGAGCACAGATGTCAGATACTGTAGCCATTGGTGCAGTATGGTAAAAGTGACGACAGTCCAGTGCATGATGACTCCATTCTCACTGTCACCCAGCTTGACATCCATGTATTCGCAATGTCACCACTCTCACCCCAATCATGGTATTCATCCACCCCCTGTGTTTTTCACCATTCCTGTATCTTGTCTGGTATGTCCTGTCTACAATTGCTTCCTCACCTACCCAACCTACCTGACCCAGACATATGTACATCACTTCCCAACATTCCTCTCACTCTCAAAAAAAAATTGTCCCATACATAGCTCTCCATTTCACAATCATGTCTTCTTGACACACTTGATTCAGTCCAATTGGCTATACAACATTATTGTGTTGTGGTCACCCCTCTCTCTGGAGGTGACAGTCCAAATCCAGCTATTATTCTGCATAAAACATAAGTTTTTTATTGTTGAAGAAATGGATAACTATGGTTCTTTCCTACCACCCTCCTACACATTCCTACCCTCCTTTCACTTAGTTCTTCACCCTGCTTGCTCTCCATTTCACTACTTTCCTATCTTCCCTTTTCTTTTCTTTAAAGACTTATTGTGTGATGGTGCGCATCTCACACCGATGCGTAGCAACATCAAAAAACAGTTACAAGTGTTAGATAAAACTGTATTCAAAACCAGTATCATCTAGTCCAAAAACATACATATTATTGCATTGAGTGCATGAACATGTGCTGCCACAGAGTCACTTAATTAGCAGGTATATTTTAGAGACTCCTTACCAACTATCACACTTTAGAAATGAGGCTCGAGTTTGTGCACTGCTTACATGGGTTAGCTCAAGTGGGTAGAAGGTCACCTATCTTCCTGTGGATTATGTCCTGATGCCTGCCACCACTCCACCGGCTACAGCACTGAGGCCCAGTACATCTGGGATGCACCCTGGCAGAAAACCCCTGTCCTGCACATAACACTTGTTAGTCATATGGGTTATTAGTTGTATGTCTGCATATTACCAGATTGATGTGCATTGCAAATCATACATTTCATATTACTTTTTGTAGTGAGATAGGGCCCTTAGTTGTTAATGTTTTCATATATATTTTTATGTCATAAAGAGGAAATGGACAGTAAACACCGGTAATACAGCACAGATATATAGATTTTGATAGCGAGACAACTGTCGGGATTACGCATAGTTAAGTAGTGTGCAAACTTGTACCACATTGGTAAAGTCAACCAAGTTATATTGAGTCTTTAAAATATACATGTTAATTAACTGACTCTGTGGTAGCACATGTTACTGCATTGTTGTTGGAGGCAGATATTACTGGGTTTGGTTACGGGTTTAGGTAGTACTTTTTCAAGTCTCTACAATACTTTTTATTATATTTACATATATTGCTGCAGTTCCACGTTGTTTTGCTTTTGTGAGCTGTACAAACCATTGAGCAATTATGCTTTAAAGAAAATAAATGGGGAGTACAAACACCTGGATTCAAACCCAGTACCATCTGGGCCCCAAAAAGAATGGATCAATGCATTAACAGATGGTGACACAGACTCAGTTTAGTAGCAGGTGTATTTTAGAGACTGAATAGCAACTGCAGACTTAATTGCTGTTGCATGCACCTGCTATTAACTGACTCTCTGGCTGCAGGTACTGATTCACTTCATGTAGTAGTACCTTCTTTTTTGGGGGCAGCTGGTACTGGTTCTGAATATATCTGTATGTAATAGAGTTAACTACTTTTATATAACTATTGGCTAGTGATGGTGAGCGATGCACAAGATCATGCAATAATACTTTATAAAAAAGTAATGGGTATCACAGAATAATGCTTTATACAACATTAATGGGGATTGGTCAATAATGCTTTATACACAATTAATGGGGAAGATAGGATAGTGGTGATATGGGGACCAAGCATAGCTTCATAGGTTCACAGGTTGGTACTAGGCTATCGGCCCTAGGGCCTATACAAGCCTAGCCATAACAATTCCCTGGCTATTTCTTCCCACACTATTTACTTCCCTGGACCCCTGTCTAGCAGGGCGACTGATGTGATCCCCGGGGTGAATTTCCTTTCTCCCATCCAATCATCAAGGTTCCTTTTGAAGAGGGTCAAATAGGTGCTCTGCTTGACATGTATGGGCAGTCTATTCCAGAGTCTGGGGAGTATCTGGGTCAGGAACCTATCCCTCCAGCATGTTTTGTTTATTGTGATGACAAGATTTAGATCCCTGGAGCATGTGGCTCTGAGGGGTTGGGATTTCTTTAAGTGTAGCATGTCTAACAGCTCTGGGTTTGACATGGCCTTGTATGTTAAGCAGAGATTGCCTCAGAGTAGACGATATGTGACAGAGTATAGCTGGAGTTTTTAAGGCGGTCAGCATAGGGCATCTGCTTTAGGCCTGTGATTCTTTTAGTGAGGTATTTCTGTGGCCTTTCCAGTTGTTGCAGATGTCTTGAGAGGTACATACCAAATGGGGCATTGTATTCTATAATGGTCTAATGAGGGATGACTACAGTGGGACAATGACCTCCTTTTTTCTGGATGAAAAGCCCTTAGTGATGAGGTGTGCCACATAGAAGGATTTCCTGACTGTTGTGGCGATGTGGTTATTGAAGGTGAGACCACTGTCCACCTGTGTCCTTACATCTCTTATCACACTTTCGGTGTTTAGTGTACTGCCACCTATGTGATAATTCATGGGTACATGTTTTTTTCCCAAAGGGGATAACTATACATTTCTTGGCATTGAGCTTGAGCCCATGACTCTGGCACCAAACATCTGTTTTTGTAAGGCCCTTTTGTAGAGTATCCACATAATTTGGGGATTCAATAATGGCTCCCAGTTAGCAGTCATTTGCGAACTTTGTTAGCCAGAGTCACTTAGTGTTGGCCTGTATTTCAGAGAAGTAGATGCCAAACAAGAGAGGTCCCAGGACTGAACCATGAGGTACTCCACTTGTCACTTGTCTGGAGCTGGATTTGGAGTCAGCTACTTTTACAGCATGGGTTCTGTCAGTAAGCCAGTTGGCAACCCATCGAGTGACGTAGGGATTAATGGCTAGCTTAGTAAGTTTATCTATGATTCCAGAGTGGGGGATAGTGTCAAAGGCCTTGGCGAGGTCCAGATAGGCTGTATGGAGTGCCTTACCCTTGCACACGGCTCTGGAGACTGATTTGAAGAAGTCAATAAGGTTCAGGAGACAAGATCGGCCCTTCACGAACCCAAACTGGGTGGGGTCCAGTGTTTTAAGGTTGCCAATGTCTTTGTTTATAAGTTCCATGATAATACGTTCCATGGCCTTGCATATCAGGCTCATCAGACTGATGGGGCAGTAGTTCCCAGGATCCAAGGTGGATCCCCCCTTGTGGAGTGGGATAACTGTAGCTGTGTGCCACTCAGTGGGCACGAAGTCTGAGGTGAGGGTATGATTAAACATGACACTTAGGTGAGGTGCCAGTTCATTTTGTAGTTCATGTAGTACACAGCGCGGGATGTCATCTGGTCCCATGGATGCTGTATTCTTAGCTTTGGAGAGTTCGTTTTTTACCTGTGTGGCCATTATTACCGGAATTTGGCAATCTTCCAGTATTGAGATGGGACATTTAGGGGGTGAGAGGGGGGTGAAGTTGGCACTGAATCGATCTGCCAGGATATTGGCAATATCCTTGGGATCAGTATATTTAATGCCATTCTGTTGTAGCTCAGAGCAGATCTGAACATTGCCATTCAGATTCTTGACATAGTTATAAAATGCCTTGTGGTTGTCTTTGGAATCTTTGGCAATTTTATTTTTGTAACTAGCTTTGGAGGATTTTATGAGGGATCTCAGTTTCTTACTGAGGCTGGTAGGGGAGTTTTTTGCATCCTGGGATTTTTCTCTTTTCTGCAACAGTTTTTTTTCCTTTTGTTATAAAGTTTGTTTATGGCAGGGGACCACCAGATTGGCTTCCTTTTTTTGGAGGAGAGCATCTTGGTTCTATCTGGGATGGCACGATTCATGCATGAGTGGATGTGCTCGTACAGTGCCTTAGTGTAGGACTCAGCAGTCGAACTTTCAGTTCCCATCTGCATGGGTGTCATGAAGTTTGTAACTTCTGACTTGAGTAGCATGAAGTTGGCCTTGGAGAAGTTTTTTTATGGAGGTTTCCTTACTGGAGGGTGGGATGTGGATGTTAAGGATGATTAGCTTATGGTCTGATCTGACCAACAAGGGGGTGACCATAGGTGTGGAGCATCGATTTCCCATGTTGGTAATGAATAAGTCTATCATATTGGAGCCCCTGGTGGGACTATGGATTAGTTGATCCAGAACATTGGAATTTTTGAATTCCATGAACCGTTAGGCAAAGGTGTTGGTGCACAACTAGTTTTCCCAGTTAATGGCAGGGTAGTTGAAATCACCCAGTATTAGGGTGTTTGGTTGTATATTAATAGTTTCCAGTATGTTTAGAAAGGTGTAGTGAAACTCTTGGGGCATGATGGGGGATCTGTAGCAAGCTACAATTTGGATTGCAGTCTTACCTAGTGTTAGTTGCACCTGGAGAATTTCAGATGCATTGTGTTGGGCAACTAACCTGGCGGTGTGAATATCCTTGGTGAATATGGACACTCCTCCACCTTTAGTGTTTCGATCCTGGTTTGGTAGCCGAAAAGTGTGGTAAGAGTTGTAGCCTGGTATTGCAGGGGTGCTCTCTGGAGCCTTGAACCAGGTCTCAGTTACTGCACAGATATCGATGTTCTCCATTTTTAGGAGTGCTCGAGGGAGTGCATTTTGAGGTTTAGACTTCTAGCATTGAGTAGCATTACCTTTAGATTTTGTATGCTTGTACCTGTTACAGTGGTGGTTTTGCCCTTTGAACTTTGCCTAAAAAAGGCACTATAGGGGTGGCAAGAGCCTTAGCCAGTAACCTGAATCCTAGGGGTGACAGGTGCAGACCATCTCTGGAAAAGCATCGTGGGCTGTCGATCATGTCATCCCAGGCAGACAGATACTGGATCCCCTTTGAATGACACCAGAAGCTTAACCAATTGTTGAAGTCAATCATTTTGTCCTTATATTGTTGTATCATTCTGGCCGAAGGCAGGATGCTACTCAGGGCTAGGATCATACCTGCCTGGGCCTCATGATCCAAGAGCTCTTCCATGTATCTTTTCATGTAGTCCAGGGAGGTACGTCTCAAGTCATTCACTCCAACATGGACAATGACAGAGTCATATTTGTACTTGTTGTGGAGTGACTTGAGTGCATGAGTTATGTGGCGGATCCTGGCACCCGATAGGCAGCTCACTGTAATTTTCTTCTTGTTCAGCCTGGTGAGTGGGACATCAGTGTGCTTGACTATAGAGTCACCTATGACTAAAGTGTTAGGTATGTTGTCTTGCCTTAGGGGCTAATGCTGGGTGGCACACTGGTGTTGTGAGCTATGTGACACTTTGGTTGTGATTGGTCTTTGTTTGCGTTTCAGCTTCTGAGGTCCATGTTGCTTGGGCAGGTTACAGTTAAGGGCCTTCGCATATGTGGATTTAGTGTTGCTATGTGTGAGTGTTGGTGTTGTGAGTTTAGAAGGGCTATGTGTTGCCTGAGGTGTAGTGCGAGTGTTAACCTTCTCCTCTTGACTGTCTAGCACAATCTTGGGTGGAGAGAGCGTTGCTTCCATTTTGGCTATTTAAGTGCATTGCTCACAGGTTGTAGTGTTGGGTGGTAGGAGGAGAGGGTTGTCTGTGTGCATGAGGCAATTGCTGCATTGCCCTAGTATGCCCAGATTCACCAGGTGGACAGGAGAAATCAACGGAAGCTGACCCTTGGACATGCCTGGTTTGGTGCTTTTTTTTTTTTTTAAAGTACAGGAGCTGTTTTCCCTTACCTTAGCAAGGTACTTTGCAATTATAGGCTGTTTAGTGCCTATGATTAATTTCTCCTGATTAATACAGAGAGTTGAGTGATTGTATCAGTTTAAGGCTTCCTAGTGCTTTCCCGTAGGTATTAGAGCAAGTGCTAGTCACAGGGATGCTTAAAGGTAAGATGAAAAAAATGGTTTATCCTAAACACTGCAGTGTGCACTGGAGAAGTTAGATGTGAAAGTAGGTAATTTAAGTTTTACCTGTCTAAAAAGTTAAGTTTTTGTGCAGAATCACTATTTTTAAAACAGCAAGATAGATTGAAAGGGGGTGATCACTTTTGTATTCCGGTACTATGGAATACAGTAGAATGGCCAATAAATTTAAATAGTTGAAGGGGAGTGATTTTGCAAAATGATAATTTTGTGCTTACTCACACAAGCCAGTGAAAGCAGAGAGGAAATGAGATATATGGTCAAATTAACATTAGAGGCAGGCAGCTAGAAAGACAGTGGTATTTAAGAACACAACAGTGACAGGGTGGGGGGGTGGGGAAAAATTTCTGCCTGACTCACAAACAGATCTGTGGTGTCTTTTGAAGTTTTAGGGAAGTACAAAGGGAAATCCTTGCTAAACTGTTGTAGTTACTACTGAATGGATAAAGTACATGTGCGAGTAACTTTTAATGCTACAATAACAGTACTGTTCTGATGCATACATACCACATGCTTCTCACATCTTTGCCAATCTTGTGGCATGGGTCCTCACATTAAAAGCTCTCCATGGCAGCTGTGGAAAAAAACAAAACAAAACAGAATACCATTATGAATGCCAGTCTTGACTTTATTCAGCTTTTAACTCTTACAAGTTGTGATGCCCCTGCACTGGCCTAGTAATCAAGGAGCCTCAATCCTCACCACTGGCAACAGATAGGGACCATACACACTGGGAGGATGACAAGTACACACACAGTAAATTGCAATTTCCCTTAAGAGCACACAGAGATCACAGTCTGGGCTGGTTTCTACCTATTTCTCCAGATCCCCAATAATACTCCCCACTGGCACAGCTATAGAGATGAGATCTCAGCTGAGTGGCCAAGCTAAGACCTCCAGCACCCTCTCTGTCTAATCAGTGCTTTGTGTTCCTGCCCAAGTAGCTGACACACACACACACTTTGAGATTTGATTTATATACAAGCACACACACAACTGGGGAAGGCTGACACAGGTTTACTAGCTATCCCCCTTCTGCCCAGACTATAAGGTAGTTCAAGCTGCCACCAGCCACTACTTACCAGCTACTTAAGGCCCTTATCAAAGGGTGTACAATCCTACTGTGTAATGTTACTATTAATCCAAATGGTAGTTTGACCAAGCCAGGCTATTAGCAGGGGCCTGTAGATTGTCACCAAATAGATATGCAAGTACCCTAAGAGGTTAAATATGTCTCACAAATATCAACCACAAAGATAGGTTTAAATATATTTAATAATAAATAATAGGAGAACAAGACAATACTTTGTAACTCAATACTGGTCTATATTAGAATATCGAAGTTTCAAAACTTCGAATGTTCTAATATCAAACCCTATTCAGCAAAAGCTGAAAATATCGAAGCAACAGAAAACCAAATGTTTTCCTAGGGGAAGAATTTGGCTGTCCATTTCTGTTGCTCTGGTATTTTCAGCGCTGTGGTGGAAAATTACAGGTCAGGTTCAGGTAAGTGTGTGATTGAGTGCGGGTTAGGTTAGTTAGGGTTAGGGTGTGGGTTAGGTATGTGTGTGATTGTGTGGACGTGAGGGTTAGGGCAGGTTAGGTGAGTTAGGGTTATGGTGCGGGTTAGGTATGTGTGTGATTGTGTGGACGTGAGGGTTAGGGCGGGTTAGGTGAGTTAGGGTTAGGGTGCGGGTCAGGTAAGTGTGCGATTGTGTGGACATGAGGGTTAGGGCGGGGTAGGTGAGTTAGGGTTAGGGCACGGGTGAGGTGAGTGTGCGACAGTGATGGACCTTAGGGTTAGGGTTTGGGGTAAGGTAAGTGGATAGTTAGTGGTGTGTGTACAGTTTAGTGTAGGGTTAGGTGTAAGATTTTAGGTGTATGTGTGTGGATTGCTGTTTGTTTGGTGTGCTTGTGTTGTGTGTATGTGTTTTGGAACAGCAAATTTTTTCCCTAGGAAAAAAATTGCTGTTCTGTATGTTCGATGTTTTCAGCTTTTGCTGAATAGGGTTCAATAACTTCGATGTTCTAATATAGACTCACTCAACACAGTAACTTCAGATTTCAAAATCACAGGAAATATTTTAAAATAACATTGCAGGGCAGTCTCAAATAAATAAAGAAAACATCTAAGTTAATCTTTACTATATTCCTATCTGAGTCTAAAAAGAGTTACTATGCCATAAGAACTTACTTACAGAGCAAGACAAGTGCAGTTGGTGATGATGAGTGGATGTTCTTGCTAGGTCCAAGACAAAATACAAAATGTACAGTCTCTCTCTGAGAGAGTTCTTAAATTAATATTGAATATTACTGCTGGGTTAACTTGGATGATATGACTTTTTCTCACCTGACTTCAGTTCCCAGGATGAAACAGAATCTAACAGAATTTAACATCTCTGTGTGAAAAATACATATCTCTCAGATGTTTGCAAATCTTGGAAGTCATAAAACAATAAACCACTTTTACATTTTAAACCTAGTAATCACTTCTCTTTCAAGACAATACAAAAACTTCTAGCTCTAGACATTGTGTCTGCTACACTGAAACTGAGAGAACTTTTATAGCATAATCATAAACCAATTTAATTTCAACTTATTTTCTTGAAGTTTTGCAAGTTAACCCTTTTATGTTCTAGTTTCTACTGTTAAAACATACATTTGCACAGGTATGTAGTTTACATGCATTTCTGTTCTAAGTCAGCAGGGCATACTGTGGTTACATTTTAGCTCAGTACATAATATATAGTTCTGTATAAATCATATCAATATTCACAAATGACATAGAATTATTTACAAAATTCCAGATAGCTGGACTGGCAATATGTTCCTATATCACACAAGTAGTCACTGTAATTGATACTTACACATGTGTGGGTTATCCCCAGTCCTAAATTCCCTAATCCAATGGTCAAGAGTATACCTCTTCCTTCTCCTCTTCCTTCTCCTGAGGTTGTCAAAGTGGTGTCAACATTGTTCACCAGTGCGGGGAATACCTGTTGCACTCGTCAAAGTCCTGGCAACATGATTCCATGCTTCAGATTTGTATTCTGAGCCTGAATAGTCCCTTTGCAATAACCAGAACCCATGATGCTGAACTAGGAATCCAACAAAGACTTTGGACTACTGGATACCCCACCTCTGTGCTCAGAAGTGTGTTCCCTCATTGGAAACACCAGACATGACTATCAGAGATCAAGCCCACTGTAGAATGAGGTTTTCCTGCCAGTTGCACTTTATATCCTGATGAAGTACCACCAATTCCAGTTATCATGTTGCACACAGTGTTTGAAAATGTTGCGCGATACTTACCATTGTGTAAACACAGTTTGCGGATTCTCCGCTTCCACTGTTTGTGCTACATGCCACATCACGCAAACAACAGCAAAAAAATAATGCAGAGAATAAAAGAAAGAGGAAAGCAACTGCTGTGGTGTCATAATATCATTGAGCAGAATCACTGCTATCTGTGTCATAGCTCTCAACCTTCCATCTCCAAAAAGAAGAACAGTAGTCCTCATAACGTGGAAAAAATGGGCAATATGTGGAAAACATACTATGGTTTACTAACATCTTAAAGTAATGTGGAACTTCATGCAACATGAACTGTTTAAGACCCAAAATTAGGTATGTGAAAAGCCAGCAACCATACATGGAAATACTATATGAATTCACATAACAGGTTTTGCAGCCAGCAAGACTGCTGCAAGCTGTGAAACCTTCCTTAAGCTCTTCATGCCTCACTAACATGTATGGCATGATGATGCTGCGTGATGAGCAACATCACGCCTGAGATAACACTTGGTGTAGGTTCTGTGTGAAACCTACATGGAGTTTATTGAATCCTGGGGTATATGTAGAAGGTTATGTTCCCTTTTGCCTTGATAGTCAGAAATACTAACAAAAGCATGATTAAAGGTAAAGAGTGATGAGTTTAAATGCAATTCTTGATTTGTACCTGTTACATAATGGTGGTGGCACATTTTCATGTATTTTTTTATATTTAGGTTAAAACATCCACTTCAACAAAAAGAGCAAAGAGATGCCTAAGGGTACATAAAGGTAAGAGAACTCACATTTTATTTCACATATTTTAACAACATTGTGCCAAAGACGTGAGGCTCCAGAATAACTGGTAGATCTCATTACTGGCTAACTATGTTTTTTCAAAACTGGTATACTTACTTGTAGTGTCACATAAGTAGACAACCACAAAATGAGTCAGTCATTGTTCCATCCATAATGCCCTCTTTGCACATTCCAAAATCTCCTAACTTACAAAGGTTTTCACCATTTAATAAGATGGCATCTATCATCATCTTCCTGTAATAAAAAGAAAATGTCACGTGCTAATGTATTAAAGATCATTAGAAAAAAATGCCTTCTTCACTACATATCACTAGAAAAGAAATTATAATGCCCTTTCCTTATAAGTAAGGCGAAAATTGTGTGAGGAACTATACAAAACAACAGAACTGTCTTACTGTATGAGCTGTGAAAAAGTTATGAAAAATACTATACAAAGCCATGTAATAATTCTTCTAAGATGGACTAAAAATACAAAATATAAAAACTGCACAGAAACTGTAATTATTTCCTCCATGAAAATGCAGCAGAGCCTTAAAAGTGAAACTGTTTACAGTGAAGCATACGTACAAATATACACACAGACACAATGCACCACAGTCTTATTAGCAGTGCTAGTCAGCTATTTCTTGCCAGTTGATTATGTTACCTTACTTAATGTGGAATTTCCAGATGCTAGGAGACTCTGCTTTGAGAAAATATTGTTTAAATTTTAATTTTGAACCTACACAAAGTAAGAACAATGTCTAACCTTGACCTAATGTTGGAACAAGGAGGGGGTTGTCTAAAAGGCCGCTCTAACATCATGTTACCTAGTGGCATCTTACTCCAAGACACCCGTAAAGAGTTCTACAGGTAAAGTGAGTCTCTCTTCTTATTGACTTCAGCAGCAGCAATTCATTTAGAAGTTAGTTGGTGCTTTGTGAGGACTTATCTACTACCCTCAGTCAATGAGTTCATTTTCATTTGTTTTGCTTACTTGTATTCTGAAATTTCTAGTCCCATGTAGTTAGACTAATTTTATCTTCGGTGAACTGTAGTGTTTGAACTAAACTGATAGTGTTTTTTCTAATGACATCTATCTGTCGAAACTTTTTGTTTTATATTTTCCTGTGTAATGCTATATCTATCAATATATTTAATTTTCAAAGTGCATTGCCTTATCTCCTTAAGTAAAAAATGCATTATTCAATTCCAAAATCTTATGGGTGGCTGCTTATAAATTTATTTAAAAAAATGCGTAAGACTGGTGAATTTTAACTGTTACCATTTGCATTATGAAGAGAGACTGCATGGCCTACACCTATATGCAGTTGACATAAGTTAGTAGTACAGCTGTCTTTTTTAAGAGTGTAAAGTCATTTATAGCCTTGGTGTGCTATACTAGTATGGCTGATGGCAGAGAGTTATCATAAGAGTAGGAAGGGGTTGTGGCAAAGAACGATAATTCTTGCCTTTCCTGAAAATTGTTTGTCGTTGTGTGATAATGGTACTTTTAGCCAAAATACAGTAACTATTGGTAACATAGCACTATAAGGCACTGCAATGAGAATGAGATGGGTGTCTAGGTAGCCAGTGGTTATAACTTTGCTTTGCAGCTGTACAGCTTAGATCTGCTTGATTGTGGCCAGTGTTGATAATAGCCCAAGGCAGCTATCTTCGATTGATGTATGGTCTTAAGCCCATTTCCTCCATTTATATTATTATTATTATTATTATTATTATTATTATTATTATTATTATTATTATTATTATATCATTAGCAGGGACAATTATGTAGATGAAAAATCAGAAACCCCTCTCCTTGACAGCCAGTAAGCACCAAATATTGGCCATATTTAAAATGTCATTATAAAAATATGGGTAAACTTTAAGGTTAGTAAGCAAGAATACACATAACCAATGAAGAAGTTCACTGTAGAATAACACATGATATGATATGATATGATATGATGACAATAGTGGATTCATCTGGATGACAAATGAATACAAAATGGCTAACCAACTATTTTGACAAATCCTGCAAAGTAATTAATTTAAACATTTAAACAGTTTGGATTCCTTTTTATGTTTACATATAAAATATAAATAAGATCTTAACTGTGTCTTCAGCAAGTGGTTAGATAAATCTTTTTGTCTGAAATTAAAACAAAAATACCCAGTGGAACATACTATCATATTTACAGTGACATACTTTCCTGCAACAGTGCCTATGTTTCATAGCTATTTTTTAAATATTTCTGCCACAAAATGCAAGTGACATCCAATGGAACTTAAACACATTTAATTTCCAATTCACCAAAGCCTCCTCCATTAAGTAAACAAAACAGCACTTCATCCGGACAAAATATATCACTTTTCATTATTCCCTGGAAGAGAGTGTACTATAGTTATCCGTACTAACAGATGGAAGGTCTTGAATAGCCAACCCACTCTTATTTATATGTTTTATCTTTTTTCTTACATCAAGGACAATTGCCATTAAATTCAAATATGCCTTAGTCAGACCACGCCTTAAAAGCCCTACCACACCCATGCCTTATGATTAAGGACAATTGTAAAGCTCTGCTGTGTTTCTAAGCTATTAGAGAAAATTACTTACAAAGAAGGTTTAGGCTACCTTAATAGCTAAAATATGCTTACAGACAAGTGGCACTGCTTTGTACCTAGTTATAGTACAACTACAGTAGTTTATATATTAATAAACAGTCATCTTAAATATGGAAAAGGGGTAAATCTCAAGAGCTATATTTATTGATCTGATGAGAGTTTTTTAAATAGTATATCATAACTTAGTTCTGTCAAAGGTTGCTAAATGTGGTTTCTCCAGGGAGCTTATCACATGTTTCAAGAACTACTTAAGTAAAAGGTCCAACCATGTAGTATCAGGTAATAATAGATAAAATAACTCTAAAATTGCCAGTGGGGTTCCACAAAGGTCAGTATAAGGGGCACTAATGTTCTCTTTATGTATTACATAACTTCTTGATTTGCCTGTCTCATACTACATGGGCTATGCAAATGATATTGTCTTTCTCAGCTTTGAGAATACTATAAGTAAATGATCAAAAAATTTGCAAAAGGGATTTCATTTATTAGGGCTCTGGCTAATGATAATAATCTAATCACAAATTATTCAAAAGCCACAGTCATGGTGCTAGGTATACCACAGGGACTAAATTCAACTCTCTGTTTCACAATTAAAGACCCTCAAGGTGACCATTTACCTTTGGTTACCAGGCAACATTATTAAGGATTTGGATAGATCGTTATCCGGGGATGCACTTTGACTAAACGATTAATGTTCTTAAGCAGTTTAGACTCTTCTAAAAACTTCCATCTTCTAACTTTGGAAACAAGGATGATTATAGCTACAATCTTCTTCTCCTTCATCTATTCATATTATTCTACTAGACCTGTTATTGTACTAAACCAGTTGTTGCACTAAATATTACACATAATACCGCATTACTGCAAAAGGGAAAAAAAAGAGAAGGTTTGCATTTGTCTTTCCTAACCATGAAGATCACTGTGAAACTCTAGCTAAAGTAAAGTGTTAACAGAAACAGGGAAGCCTCTTTCCTGCTATTTTTTTAATCCTTTAAAAGAAAACTTCACCTTAGAATTAACAATATATGTATATATATATATATATATATATATATATATATATATATATAGAGAGAGAGAGAGAGAGAGAGTTTCACTCTTTGTTTTCTGAGGTATGTTAACATCTCAAAATCACTCTGATTGCTTCTTATAGAATTTTAATATCTTTTCTGCAAAATAGTTGCCAACTGGCACTTGACATATCAATGTGATATTGTTTTTCTTCTAGCCTTTCTCTTTCCCATAATCCATTTCAAGTCTGCTTTATATGAGTCATTCTAGACATAAGGAAGTAGTGGTGTATTCCCATGCCATTGACATATAATGGGATTAGTGTCAGTCACTGTTATCTTATATACCTTCTGTAACAGGACTGCTTCTTTTATTTCTTGAATGCCCCTCATTTGTGGGTGTCTCAGGGCTTGTTTTACAGTATATTAAGGAATTATACAGCTGCAACCAAAGCAGTAGCTAATTTAGTGGCCTTTGTTCAAAGTATCTTTTTGTAGTCCAAGATGAATTGACATTACCCTCCCCCCACCCAAGAAGTACAAGAAAAATATTTTCTAACATTTCTCTAAATATCACAGACATCTTTGATACTACATTCAAGTAATCTTAAAATGTAAAGTAGTATAAACAACAAACATTTAAATTATAAAGCCTAGCATTTCAAAACTGTGATACTGCTTATATAAATTTGTCAAAGAGGTGATAACTGCCTTTGAACCATTGACTGATCTATTTGCTTTGTTTTGCTATGAAAGGCATGGCTACACTGGAAACAGCAACTATGTTACCTGTTGTATCACCTTCACTGCAGTGACACTTCAACATTTTTATATGTCATTACATTGTAAAGAAATCTCTAACAATTGTAAAAGCGCTGCATGTTAAACTAAGATACACACACACACACACATCTATATCTATTATATATATATATATATATATATATATATATATATATATATATGGGGCTACTGAATATAATCAAAAGATGCAAACGTGAATCTTAAAAATGTCAAAAATAAAATATGAAATAACACAAATATCGACAGGCTACTAAGTATGCACCTAGCAATACCTTTGACATATGCAAAATTAAAACTTAAAAAAAAATAATTTGCAGTGTACATGCCCCCCCTGCATGTTATATATACTCCCCCACACCCCCTGCAAGTTATATATACTCATTCCAAGACTGCAAAATATTGGGGAAAGGGCATATTTCCCAAACACAATAATTCTGCGCTCTCACACACTTGTTGACTATCTGCTTAGTCGACCAAATTTTGTCAGCTAATCAGATGACCAAAACATGACTTGATTACATTCATGACTCGTATATATAAGAATATATACATATATATATATATATATATATATATATATATATATATATATATTATTCCTAATTCAAAACAGTGCACACACACGTGTTTATTGATATGGATATCTACACACATGTATACTCACATAGATGCATTGTTTAATCTGATAGTACCTATATGTTATGTATTTGGTTTGCTGCTATCTATGATGCGTTCAATGCATATTGGTGCAAAATCATAATAAACGACATGCAGTGCACTTTAACAGCTTATTACAGCTGTCACCTGTCCACATAACAAAAACAGCCTCTGCATGTACTCAGTAATGCATGTAAACACAATGTACAAGGTTCCTAACGGTTAATCATTGGGAAACAAACTGGTATGCCATAAGGTGAAGTTGTGTTTTATACATGAAATGAAGAACTCTGCATCAGTAATGTACTAGTTCTATAGCCTTCTGGCAAGAAATTTACATTTAAAAAGTAATTATTGCCTGTTCTTTTTCATAAAGGAGACAGTGAAATTAAAACAAGACGAAGGAATTCACATCATCCATCTTGAATCAAATAGGCAAACAATTTATGGTCATACAAGGAATTGGAATTGCTATTTACTGCTGACTGTGATTGATCCAGTTCAGTGTGGACGTGTGATTTGCCATCAAACATCTGAAAACACTATAAAGCATTGTTTTTGTTTCAGGATACTTGTAGCACTAGATATTCTTGTGGGTATTTGAAAGCTTTCTTTTTAGAAAGGTGTTTGATAGGTAAGTCTGTGTCTTGCCCTTCTGCCCCAAAAGTATTGGGACACTGGTGGGACTGTTGTGGAGGATTTACAGGGGTCCATTGGCCAGGTGAAGGTACTGACTAGGTTATCTGCAACATTCAATCTGACTGCAGGGATAAGGCAGGGCTGCATTATGTCTTATTTTCCTCTTATTGCTTGTCCTCGGTCTAAAACCCTTAGTCAGTTTACTGAAGTTATCTCATATTTAAGGTTAGGGTGGAAAAGACAATTAGGTAAAGGATTCACTTTTTCCTGATAACTTTCTAATCTGTTTTAACAAAGCCTGATAGTGTTCTTCTCGAATTATATGAAATGGTAACTATTTTTAGGCTATAAGATTAATCAAAGAACCGAGTCTTAAATGCAATTATGATTTATTTCCATAAATACAGGAGCATTTTCCTTACTGATGGGAACATGATTCCACCAAATACCTGGGAAGCTGTCTGGTCTTTCTTTCCAGAGGGTAACAAGAGCTACGTATAGTGAAGCTCTTAGAGAAAATAAAGTTAATCTTAAAATGATGGGACTCCTCTTATATCTTTCCCAAAGAATTTAGGCTGGTCACATCTCTGTTCTTGACCTGATGCCATATGCATTTCATGACATTCCCTTTGATCCCTTTAAGAATTGTTTAAAAGTGTGAAAAGTGCAATACTGTCAGATATATGTGAGGGCAAAAGAATGACACTGGCATGGAGCAAGTTAACACTGACCACAGAAATGGGAGGTACTGGTATGCTGGAAATTCAATTTTATTACATGGCGGCCCAAATGGGGTTGCCTCATCCCTGTCTAATGCATATTTACATGTCCCGAGGAAAGGAACTATTGTAACTTTTGGAACCAAAACATTCTCCGTTTTGGTGGTGGATATGCCTTTCTGAGTTTGATGGAGATGGCAAAGATAGATCTCCTCAATACTGGACAGAAATGGAGTCCAAAGTTCAAAGGGCAATGGCTCGGATGTATTTCTTGGAATGGGTGGAAAAGCTTTTGCTGACAGGTTACTCTGGGGAAACGTTTAGAAGGATGAAGATTTTTGAGGACAGTCAATGAGGACTCCCTCAGTGAAATTTTGGAAAGAACTTACAGACAGAGACAGTGTTTTAAACTTTGATTGGAGAAGGATGATGTTTAACCTTAGAAAATGAGATTATCTTCAATATTGTAATTTGGTATGTAGACTGAAAAAACAGAACTGGGTGATGGTCCCTCTTCAGAAATGCAATAACTGGCAAGGATGGGGCAGTCTTCTAAATGTCATCTAGTAAAAAGAATTTATAAGTATTTTCAAAGAACTTGGCATGTAAGATTCTAGGAAGATGTAGCACAGCTGGTCCTGGATGAGGATAAGTGGGCACATTAGATCTACATTTAGAATATACAGAAAGCCCTGAGTGAAGATGTTTTTTTTTTATTTCAAGTAAATTACCTTTCTAAACTCTGTTGGAGATATGTGGATAATTTGGAAATGTAACCAAATGGAACAGATCAGATGAGAAGTGCAGTAGCTGGTAGACAGATTAGGACCTGGAAGGGTGTGACTTCACCTACCCATTGTCTGGTAGGATGTGGTGAGTGGAAGAGATACAGTGACCATGAGATTGCTCTGGTGTAACTGTCAATTCTGGCAGCAAGAGAGTTATAATTAAAAATTGGAACATCCATCAGATCCTAGTAGTAGAAAATGTTAAAGTTATAATGTAGATTTATAAATCTGAAGTGGCCTTAACTAAGGTGAAAGGGCAGGAGAAAGTTCTAGTCAAATGGTTTCTTTACTGGGACTCAGGCTGTGGGGACTCCTTCTCTCAAGACCCTGCCAGGTCTGTAAGATTGGCTTCCATGCGTCATTAGTGTGATTCAACATATGAAAGAAAAAAATTGTTTAACCTGAGTATTGTGTGGTTATTGGGTTTGGATAATTGTTTATTTCGTGTTTGAACATGGAACAAAGGTGGATGAGTGCTGAGGAAGAAAAAGGAATACTGGAATGATACTTCTTAAACAATAAAATATTTTTGCCATATTTGTAAATATCTTCCATGAAACATATTTAAGTCATTTAGCTCCAAGTGATATAATAGCAGCTGCTAGCTTCACATAATAATTTATAGACACTGACTTCTTATTTTTCAGAACTGCCTTTACTTTGCCTGTATGCTGTATAATTATAAATCTGCCACCTACTGTAAATGTTAAGAACATGGGTTTAAAAAAGGAGGGAATTCAACAGCTCACAAAATAAAGCACTTGTCATGCAACTACTATAGGAGAGCACCAATGACAGTATCAAGTTCATATCAACATCAGTAACAAAAAAGTCCAGTCGTGAAAAATCTTAATAGTACACGTCCTTTTCACTATTGCAGTATTTTTCACAGAAAGGATCTCCTGCCAAAGATAGCCCAATGTCCAGCCAGTATACCAAAGTCTTTAGACCTTATTAATGCTGTACAACACACATATGCTCCCTGCATATGGCTGAGGGCATAAAGGTGACGTACGGACACAAATACTGAGAACTGAGTTGTCCCAGAAGGAACAAAACACCCCCAGGGGCAAAGGAGAACGTGCACATCCTGATGAAAAAAGTTCAGAAGGGGAAGAAAGCAAGTGCCCTTCGGTCAGGAAGCTAACAAAATGCAGGAGCAAGAGCTATACCAGTGGGGAGAAGGAGGAAGGGAGTGAATACTGTAACAGTGAAGAGAAGGACATCTACTGTTACGGTAAGGTTTTACACAACTATACTGTCTGCTTCCAAATTGTGGTTGCAGTATTCTTCACAAAAGGGAGAGTACAGGAGCAAAGAGTAAGACTAGGAGGAGGAAGGCACAGAAGAATCCTATACAAAGCAAGGCAGGATAGCCCTGACAAAACCTGTCTTGGGCTTGAAAACAACATTCAATTTATAATGCTTAGAAAAATTATGAACAGAGGTCCAAGCAGCAACCTGAAGAATGGAACTGGGGTCCAAACCCCTGAAAAAGGCACCAGAAGAATCAACTACCCTAGTACAATGTGCCTTTACAGATGAAAAAAGACATTTGCTATGAAAAGAATAACAAAAGGAAATGGCTTTAAAAATCCAGGAGGAGATGGTTTGCTTGGAAACAGCTAAACCCAAAGTCCTGGGATGAAAAGAAACAAAATGTTGCTCAGATTTGTGAATAATCTTTTTTTATCCAAATAACATCAGAAATATGCAGGTTGAAAGTGTTGAGAAGCTTCTCACTGGCAGACTATAGAGAAGGAGAAAAGGAAGGAATGGAATAGGCTGATTAAGAGACAACTCATTAACCACCTTGGGCATAAAAGAAGGATTAGTACGAAGAGGCACTCTGTCTCTGGTAAAATTAAAAAAGGAGGACCAGCCACAAGAGCCTGAACTTCAGACACTCTCTTTGCAGAAAAGAGCCAGCAGAGGAACAGTCTTCCAAGTATGAACCTGCAAGGATGCTGGTTCAAAAGGAGCTTGAGTCACATTTTCAAGTAAAAAATTGAGATCCCAGTAAGGAAGAATAGGCTTTCTCAGGAGAAACTGCTTGACCTCAAAACAAGAGGCCAAAGGGAGGGGTTCAAGGGCAGACACAAAGATTGCTGACAGGTTAACTTTAACTGAAGAATATACCAAGCCAGCATGGAACATATCACATAAATAAGAGAAAACCAGAGGAACCCCCAAAGAAATGGTATCCTGACGGTGAGAGAGGCACCATATAAAATTGTTTCCATTTAGACATGTATGCTTTGCTGGTAGTGGGTTTCCTGGCCTCCTGCAAAACCCAAAGCACTTCTTCAGAAAAGAGGTGCCTAAAAGGGATCAAAACCCTATCACCAACAGTTTCAGTTGAAGAGTGGACAGGTGAGGATGGATAAGAGATCCCCTATCTTGTGTGAGAAGATTTAACCGATTGAGGTAACTTGTGGTGATTGCCCCTGGCCAAGTGATAAAGAAGGGGAACCAGTGCTGTCTGAGCCAAAAGGGAGTCACCAACAAGATTTTGGGAGAGTCCTGCCTAATCTTATGCAGAACTCATGGCAGCAAAGGAAGGGGAGGAAAGACATACAGAAACATTCCATTCCAACAAAAAGACAGGGCATCCACCTTCCCAGTCAGAGAACATGGTACTCTCGAAAAGAACATAGGCAGTTGTCTGTTCAGAGGAGAGGCAAAAAAGATCTAACTGAGGAATGCCCCACTAATAAACTATGTCCAGAAATACATCTCTGTGAAGTATCCATTTGTGGTCCTGTGTTCTGGGCCTGCTCAGAGAATCTGCCATTAAATTGTGCTCTGAATGAATGTAAAGTGCGTAATGAATCACTTGCTGCCTGATAACTAGATCCCATGTCTGAAGAGATAATCTACAGAGGAGCTAATAACCTCATAACCCTCTAATGTCTGAAAAGGGGGGAGGATTTCCATATCATGAAATACCCCTGATGAATGATAAACAGCACCTAAGAGTCTGAGGTGATCTGTTACCAATTTGGGAGAGACAGATAAAGTCAGAGAGACAAGGGGACCTGGCTGAGGGAAACATGAGACAAAATGTCAAATAGAGACAGGTTTTTCTGAAAGGAAGGCTTCTGAGATGTAGGAGTCTTTGTGGACTTAGCAGGAGGAATATTCCCAGACCCCTTCCTACCTTTGAGAGGTTGACAAGTCTGCCTACCAACAAAGGCAGATTTAGAAGAGTAATGCCTCTGAAATTTGGGTACAGAGAAGACAAAAATATGCTTGAGTTCCTGCTTGGCCTTACCCTTATCCTGGAGGGACTTGAACAGGTCAGATGCAGCTGTCTCAAAAAGACCTTTGCTATCTAGAGGAGCATCCAGAAGATTGGCTTTAATACCATCAGGCTAAGTCTGAAGACAAAGCCAAGAATAATGCCTCATCACAGAACCAAAAGCAGCAGTCCTGGAAGAAGCATCAGCCACATTGTAACTGCATTTAATGGAATGACAAGTGACCTGGGAAATGGACCCCAGCAGCACTTTCCCTTCTGAAGCAGGCAGATCAAACACCACCTTAGATACCTGAGAAAGGAGACCCAAGACATACCCGGTCATGTGGATTTGGTAATTAATAGCCCAAAATGACAAAGTGGCAAAGTATACATTTTTTCCTAACCTTTCCATAGCTCTACTATCGTTATCTGCATGAAGGAGCTTAGAGGAGGGCAAAAGCCTAGATGGCTTATCAGTTGAGCCTGAACCCACAGAAGGGTTAGCAGAAGGACACTTAAAAATGTGCATTCTTCAGGCACCTTTTAGAACCTAACAGGGTTTTTTAGGGGCTGGGGGCTGAGATGTGTCATTGCTTAGTGGTAAATCACCCTGTCTAGGGTGTGCAGGGTTCTTGGGTTCGAGCCTTGCAAGAAGAGCTGTTTATCTTAGCTGTTTATCTTTATTTAGGGTTGGGAGGGTGGCCTAATGGTTGAGGTGTTTGCCTTACAAACACAAGGTGCAGGGTTTAAGTCTCACAAGGGATAATTGTCTAGGCTTAAAATGGCTCGCAAGGGCAGTTAGCCTAGTATTAATCTATGAATCTATGAGAGTCAGGAGCTACAGAGGAAGCAGAAAAGGTGTCCAAAAGAGATTCCAAAACAGGAGGAACTGTAGACGGTTTAGGTGACTCCATTTCTAAAAAACTCATAGTACCTCTTTTGGATGTCAGAGACCTGGGAACAATCCCTGTTAAAGTACTCCATCATACAAGCAATAGTATCCCCAAAAGAAAATTCTTCCAAGAGGGAATCTGGGCTCAAGGAATTCTCTTCCTCTAGCCATAATCCAGAGGAGAAGGAATTTGAGAGAAGTAAGCTAGGGATTCCTCCCCAGAAACTAAGTCCTCAGCTAAGGAATCCAGTTCCCATGTTCTCTTGACAGGAGTAGAAAACCAGGGAGGAGCAGGGACTGAAACTCTTTAAGGAGGCTTTAAGGCCATAAAGGCCTTGAGTAAAATCCTGCCTTTCACATTGGGGACCTTTAGCAATAGGGGTAATATGTTTAATCTTTTGCCTTTTCTTAATTTGGGATGCCCACTCTAATGACACTCAGTGGCTCAGTCCCTTAGCAGGTTTCAATGACAGTAGTAGGTCTAACTAGGATTTGAGGAATCCTCCTCGGCTACTCAGAAATGATCAGCCATGCTTCCCACTCAACATTTGGAGCAGACATTTGAAAAGCCTCCAAGAACATGCAAGAACTCAAATCCATGCCAGACTCAGACAGATGTGGAAATCTGCTGCTAGCACTAGATAGTCTTCAGGGCTTTCAAAAGCTTCTAGTGAGACATCCAGTGGAGGCTGAACAGCAATCAGATGAGGTCTGGAGTTTTTGGCCTTTTTCTTGGAAGATGGCTGTCCCTTGGGATGGGAAGATTCCGCCATAGCACCCTGAACCAGCAATTTAAGACACTGATTCTCAAGTTCTATGAAGAAAGAACATAAATAAATATGGAGGGTTTTAGGGACAAATGCTTGACAGAACACAGCACTGGTGATGGGAAGCACCTAGTTAAAAAAAGGCACTGATTGTGATGGTCTTTATGGGGAATCTGCCTCCCACAGTAACATTTTCTCTTTTTGGATGAAATGAACACAAGTAAACAACAAAATTTGAAAAAATAGGGAAGAAACCCCAACAAGGCACTTTTTTAAAGATGACTTTGTAACCAGCACAGCAGAAGGGTGTTCGGACCGACATTTGATAATGGTGTTCACACTGGCGGCAAAGAAGTTCTGAGTATTTGCATCCTTATGTCACCTTGATGCCCTATGTCCTACACGGGGATCATACGTGTGATGTACAGTGCCTATAAGGTCTAAAGGCATTGGCATAATGGCCAGATGTTGTGCTGTCTTTAGCAGGAGATCCTTCCTGTGAAGAATCCTGTGACAGGGATATGGAAGGACATCAATGGATACTCAGAACTGCAGCATGTTTTCTCTGGCTTCTAAGCACGGAACTAGGAACTTTTTCTTTATAAAACTGAGACACAGGCATCACTGTAAAAGCTTAAAAATGTACACTAGATCAACTGTCATTATCATGCGAATTACAGAAACATATAAGAAACAATGTGGCCTCACCTAAGTGAAGCATCATAAATTACTGACAGGCTTCCTCACAGCATAGGCATATAGTAATCTTACTTTACACCTTACCTATAGCAAGATAGTAACAGACATTACTAGCCCCAAACACCATGACAATGCACTATCAGAAACATGCATACAGAGCCTTGTGATTATAGGCTTCACTCACAGTCAGGACAAATGAGGAATGCATTCTGTTATGCAAAACATTTGCTTGTTATTTGGAAAAATAAAGAAAGTGTACTAATCCAGGAGGAGGTGAATAAAGCCATATTGTGCCAAACATTTTAAAATTCACTTGTACTATGGTATGAAAATGGCACGCGCACACACACACACACACACACACACACACACACACACACACACACACACACACACACACACACACACACACACATATATATATATATATATATATATATATATATACACACACACACACACACACACACACACACACACACACACACACACACACACACACACACACAAATACTCTGCTGTCCATTGTATCACTATCTATTCAAAGCTAGCATTCTAAAAAAACAACCCCCTGAAGGTTATAAGAAAGTTAGGTGTGATAAACAGCTATTCCAACTTTAATTGCTATGAGACAGAGAGGATTACACTGAAATCTGCCTTGGAACTCCACTATTTTTATGGAGAAGGAACAAGTACCTGTTTATGACTGCATAATGCTGAAAGAACATTAGAGTTGTTCTAACTTCTGCAACAAAGAATTGTGTTCTTGTTTCATCGAATCTGCCTGAGTTCAATGTGAGAAAGCAGATCTCCTCTATATATATATATATATATATATATATATATATATATATATATATATATATACATATATGTGTGTGTGTGTGTGTGTGTGTATATATATATATATATATATATATATATATATATATATATATATATATATATATATATATATATATATATATATATACCATAACCAAAAAGTCAGTCCTGCAGAGATATACAGAAGAAACAAAAAAAAATTGTTCATTCATTTTCTTTCAGCATTACTACAGACTGTTTCACAAACATTTCTATTCCTTATCACGTGCAGACCATTAGCCCTCCAGCAACCGATTGTCCCATTTGTTTTCTTGCTGGGTAAGAGATGATTGCAGGAGGCCATTCTCCAGGCAGCCATCAGGGTTTTTATGGTTGACATTTGCATTTCCAAATGGGAAGATTCTGCAGTACCTCTTCTGTTAAAACAAAAAGTTAGAAGGTCACACTGAAAAACCAATCAGAAAAAAATAAATGAAAACTCCAAAACCTCCTTTTACAGAGGCAGATGGGATATATGCAAATGACCCTTATGAACATCAGGTGTTTCAGCTATATGGCAATTCTGATTGCCCATGACTTTTACATTTGAAGTCGTTTTAAAAGGAAGTTTGGGAGGTCACTCATTGGAAGTTCTAGTTTGGCTGGAGTTTTCATTTAGTTTTTTCTGATTGGTTTTTCAGTGTGACCTTCTAACTTTTTGTTTTAATTTGTTGTTTGGGATATTTTGCGGTCACCCTAATGATAATGGACATCAGCTGGGTATAACAACCCTGTGTTTCTTATGCTTAGTCAAATACTCTGCTTATGCTATGCTGATGAGGTTATCCATAGCTAGGGGGGTTTGGCTTTATTGGCCTGCAATTGTCTATTAAAACGACTTCAAATGTAAAAGTCATGGGCAATCAGAATCGCCATATAGCTGAAACACCTGATGTTCATAAGGAACATTTGCATATATCCCATCTGTCTCTGTAAAAGGAGGTTTGGGAGGTCATTTATTGGAAGTTCTAGCTTGGCTGGAGTTTTCATTTAGTTTTTTTTTATCAGTACCTCTTCTGTGAGCATCTGCATTCCCACACATGCCCTAGGAATGCTACTGCACAGACATAGCTTGGTGGAGCCAAGCATATGTCTGGGCACTGATGTTACATGCCATTCATTTTTGCTTTTCCTGTAGGAGCCAACCCTGCATTGACATACCTCTCATCTGCTACAATTTAGGCACAGCACTATGACTTTGACCCTCATATTTAGCTTCACTCCTAGATTTACTGATGCTCCTCCTAAAGTCAGACCTGTTTATAGGTACATACCTTATTAAATAAATAAACCAAACCTAACAACCTATACAAAGATTCACCTAGCTATATAAAGGCCTTCTGTCTTAAAACATAAATAACCATCTGCTCTGATTTTTAAAATCCTGTGCTATGGTTTTTAATACTCTGATGTTGAAAAGTACATGTAGTAAGACTCCCTGGATAGGTGAGCCAGCATCAGCTGTTCCCTCCACCCTACTTTGTTGGCTTCTCCATTGGCCAGATAACTAGTCAATCACGAACTGTCTGGTTAACCAGCAGGGCTTCAGCTATCTGTGCCATGCAGCAGACACATATTTTCATTCCAGAGATGCTAGAAGTCAGTGAGAATGTCAGTTTACATAAACCATCCAATGAAACAAAAACAAATATTTGCATTAAAAACAGAAAACAACCTCCATAAATTATTAAGAACAAAGAAAATTAGAAACTCTAAGGGTGCTGGCTGCCTGATTTTGCATATTGTACATGCTATCCTAGAGTATCTTTTTTTCAAGAGATGAAAGGCATTTAGCATTTTATAAACAAATCAAATTTAAAATATCGCGAGAAGGAAAAAGAAGACGTGCAGTTTTATTAACCATGTTTCCCAGCTTTATTCAGCCTGCATATGGGGGCTATATTATTAAAAATATGACCCCATTACACTGATGTCGCAAAATCCTTATAAATCTTATGAAGTGTATTATATACTACAGTAGGAATTCCCTGGCCAGTATCAGTTCTGAGACATGAAGCTAACCACCTCATATGGGGATAGAACCCAAAGCCTTCTGATGCAACAATGTAAAAAGCTGGGCCAGTGACACATATAAAAGTCCAATGATATCAGTTTCTAGCTACTTACTTTACTGTATATAATATGCCTACACAAGCATAGACATCTGTATTTACACTTACCCTGGTCACAGATATGAGCTCATACCTGAAAACCCCCACTTCACATTTTTATTTCACACTGACATGAGTATTTTGACTGCTCAGGTATACTCGAACGCATTCCATAGACTCACAGCTGGACTTGTTGGGGGCATTGTGCTGATATCACAACTCTACCCTTTCCTTGAGACATGCTTCCAAAGTGGAATTTTTCCACCCTCATGAAAAGATACTGATAGATAGAAACCTAAAGTTAGGCAGGTAAATTTGGTTCATTTGACCCTCAGAAGTTAAGTATCATATAACATTGAAAGATGCTGAGATAAATCTTAGGACTTCAAAAAATGGACAGTGACAGTCATTTGTCTTAGATGGGTTAAGTTGTTCCATCAAGGTGTGGGTGAAGCACCCCTGCCTATCCAGGTGCCTCAAATATCCATTTCCCCATTACTCCACATCTCTGTAACCTAATGTGTATAGTTAACTGCACTTACTAGAACACTCAAGTGAATGTGAAAAGGAATAAAATGGAGGGAGTTGATCTTCAGGAATAAAACTCAGATTTTCTAATTCTGTGGTCTGCTAATGTACAGTCATCTAAATACAGTGAGTTATAGGCAAATAAAAGAGTAGGAGAATGTCCCTGATGTCCGGACCAAATTTCTCCTAGGCAATACTAACACCACCTCAGGTCTGACCTGAAAAAGGTCAAAGGCCTAGTGGGACTAACTTTGTCAAAAAAAAGGTAATTAAAAATAAATACTTAAATAAATAACCATTCCACTGAAGCTCATAGTGGAATGTTTGCACCAGTACAGCAAATATTCCACCTGCCAGGCTACCGAAGCACCTTTGGCTGAACTCCAGCAGCACTTCTAGTCAGTTAAAGGCATGTACATTTAACACATGTAGATGGTACTTTTTCCAGTTTTAGGTTTTCAGACAGCACTGTTGCAAACAAGAATAAAAAGAGTAAAATCCCATGACTGGAGAAACTTCCTGGTCAGCCTCAGTAAGAAGCTGAGATCCCTCATAAAATCCTCCAAAGCTAGTTACGAAAACAAAATCACCACTGATTCTAAAGACAACCACAAAGCATTCTATAGCTATGTCAAGAATCTCAATGGCAACACTCAGATCTGCTCTGAGTTACAGCACAATGGCACTAAATATACAGAACCAACTCATATTGCCAACATCCTGGCAGACAGGTTCAGTGCTAACTTTACCCCCCTCTCACCCTCTAAAGGGCCCATCTCTACACTGGATGAATGCAAAGTTCCTGTAATCACGGCTGCACAGGTAAAAAACACACTCTCCAAATCCAGGAACACAGCATCCATGGGAACTGACAACATCCCATGCTGAGTTCTACATGAACTACAGAATGAACTGGCACCCCACCTAAGTACCATGTTCAATCATAGCCTCACCTCAGCCTATGTGCCCACTGAATGGCACACAAAGATGGTTATCCCACTCCACAAAGGGGGATCCACCACGGACCCGTAAACTACTGCCCCATTAGCCTGATGAGCCTGGTCTGTAAGTTCGTGGAATGTATCATCATGGACCTTATAAACAAAGACATTGGTAATCTCCAAACTCTGGACCCCACCCAGTTTGGGTTTGTAAAAGGCAGATTATGTCTCCTAAACCTGATAGACTTCTTTGAAGTAGTCACCAAAGTCGTAGACGAGGGTAAGGTGGTTCACACAGCCTATCTAGATCTCGCCAAGACTTTT
The DNA here is from genome assembly GCF_019279795.1 of Protopterus annectens. NCBI lineage: Eukaryota > Metazoa > Chordata > Ceratodontiformes > Protopteridae > Protopterus > Protopterus annectens. The sequence goes on from NC_056725.1 coordinate 91,353,961, forward strand.
GACACTATCCCCCACTCTGGAATTATAGATAAACTCACTAAACTATGTATAAATCCCTATGTCATAAGATGGGTTGCCAACTGGCTCACTGACAGAACCCACACTGTGAAAGTAGCAGACTCCAAATCCGACTTCAGACCAGTGACAAGTGGAGTACCACAGGGTTCAGTCCTGGGTCCTCTCCTGTTTGGTTTCTACTTCTCTGAAGTACAGGCTAACAAAGAAGGTCTTTTGCTAATGAAGTTCGCAGATGACTGCAAACTAGGAGCCATAATTGAAACTCCTAATGATGTGGACATCCTATAAAAGGGCCTCACTGAGATAGATGCCTGATGTCAAAGCCTTGGCCTCAAGCTCAATGCCAAAAAGTGCATTGTCATCCCCTTTGGTAAAAACTCTGTACCCATGAACTACCACATAGGCAGTAGTCTACTTAATACCGAAAGTATAATAAGGGACCTTGGGACACAGGTGGACAGTAGTCTCTCCTTTGATAATCACATCACCACAGTGGTCAGGAAATCCTTCAACATGACACACCTCATCACAAAAGGTTTCTCATCCAGGAAAAAAGAGGTCATTGTTCCCCTCTACTCATCACTCATTAGACCTATTATAGAGTACAATGCCCCTTTTGATAAGTACCTCACAAGACATCTACAACAAGTGGAAAGGCCGCAGAAATACCTCACAAAGGGGATTATCGGCCTCAGACAGATGCCCTACGCAGACCGTCTCAATAAACTCTAGCTTTACTCTGTTGCATATCGCTTACTCAGAGGTGATCTCTGCCTAACATACAAAGCTATGTCAAACCCAGAGCTGTTGGACATGCTCCACTTAAATAAATCCCTCCGAGCTACACGCTCTAGGGACCTAACCTTGTCACCACAATAAACAGGACATGGTGGAGGGATAGATTCCTGTCCCAGAGACTTCCCATACTCTGGAACAAACTACCTATCTATATCAAACAAAGCTCCTCATTAGCACTCTTCAAGAAAAATCTTGATGATTGGATGGGAAATACGAAATTCACCCGGGGGATTATTTCTGTGGCTCTGCTCAACAGGGGCACAGGAAAATTATTTTCCTGGGTGGCAAAAGCCAGGTTACCTTTTTGGCTAGGCTTATATAGGCCCTAGGGCCAATAGCCTAGTGCCTACCTATGAACCTATGAACCTATAAATGAAGTCTTTAGTACATGACATTCGGTCCAGTGTAAGCGTGGCCCAGATTATGTTTGACTGATGTAATTATCCCATCACATCCTCTGTAAGCCATTATGGAAAAAATAGCACCAGCATGAAAATGCCCAACTATTGCTCCAACCTTTAATGAAACAAACTAGATACAAAGACAATTAGAAGGCAATGAGATGGTTTTGGGCTGGAAAGTTTATGGAAAATCATTGCAGCATTGCTGAATGAATATTAACTATAACCATCTAGCAAAAAGCACACTGTCTGAATATAAACACCACATTCAATACTGTTTCTTTGATCATACATCTTACTTTAGTGAACAAGAAGGGATTTTGTGTTTATCTTTGTTTGAAATCAGCAAAAAAAGTTAAATGATGAAAGGGTGTCCCTTTGCCAATAATGAAACTCTCTTTTCTGTTATTATATTGTTTTCATTATAGTCTTTTTTTAAGAGTACCTTTCTTTATGACTTTCTTGGCATAGATTTTTAGATGATGCTTTTAATCGTGCCATCAAAACCTGAAATGCATAGCTATAAAACTGTTTTATTACCATGCAGTAGTTCATGGTTCAGTATTAAACTTTCTGTAGGTAGAACTGCAATGCTAATGTGACTTCACTTTGGGAACTGTGCTTTAGCTCATTACATACAAAACCCATTACGAGTCTGTTAGCATGTGATACAGTTTATTTATTCATTCATTTATTTATTCTAATGCCACTACTGATTTCCACTGTTGACTCTTTGTAGGGTAAATGAAGGCTGTCCCATATATGGAAGGTCTTCCTATAAAACAAAAGCACTTCAACAGCTTTTAAAATCACCATGATTGTTGTCCTTGACAAAAACTATTTTAAGAAGCAGCAAGTGGCATTGTCAAATTAGAATTATAAAGTGCCTTGTCAGAAACCTAGTACTATAGGCAAGAATGAAAACTGAGCATCCATTTACAAGCCTGCTGCTGTTACCTGTTGTCCCAGCATTCTCATATGTGAACTGTACAAACTACTCACTGCATCTCACTGTACAAAGTTCTTACTGCATCTCACTGTATAAAATATGCACTGCATCACACTGTACAAAATACTTATTGGATCTCACTGTACAAAATACTTACTGTATCTCACTGTACAAAATACGCACTGCATCTCACTGTACAAAATATGCACTACATCTCACTGTACAAAACACACACTGCATCTCACTGTACAAAATACGCACTGCATCGCACTGTACAGAATACTGCATCTCACTGTGCAAAATATGCACTGCATCACACTGTACAAAATACTGCATCTCTCTGTACAAAACACACACTTCATCTCAATATATAAAATACTCACTGCATCTCACTGTACAAAATACACACTGGATTACTGTACAAAATACTCACTGCATCTCACTTATACCACCCGGTGGGAAATATATCACTGTCCTCTTCAAAGAACTTTTATGTTGAGGTGCCAGGGGTACTGCTATGCTCTTACACTACGCTGTAGCAGTTTAATAAGTACTCCATGTCTTGATATCTGCTTTTCAAAATAATTTCAAGATACCTCACTTAAGGCAAACGAAGGTGATAGTAAGCTTACTGTTTAAACAACCTAAAGGTCTGAAGAGAAACTACACTGCTATTAAAGAAACTAAACATGTTACTTATTTCTGCAAATCTGAGTCTTAATTTTGCAAACCTATGATCTTATCATTCTCAAAATAGCAGAAGAGGAACATTGTACCAGTGCAGCCACATGATTTTTAATAACATGTCACACATCTGGCACAGTCTCTTTTCTTAGAAATGTTACAGGATTCCCTCTGCTGTACTGTGGATTATCACTTTGTCAAAATAGACATTTCACTTACTTTTTATATTCTCAATCCTAGCTTGTTGCAACTCTGAAAAACATAGATATTTAAATAGTATTGCAGAGTCCATGAGAAAATATGTTACAAGCCCCCACACACCTCATTCTTATATGTGGAATGCAAGTAAAAAAAAGAAAATAGTGTCTTTAGTAAAGAAACTCATGCAATGACAAAACAAACAAGCTATTTCCCACCAAAGGAAATCCATGATCACATGCCTGTCAGGGAAGACAGATGGAGCTGATTCCCTAATCCCAAATTCATACCTAGAAAGGGGTTTCAGACTCTTGAGGAGCTGAATGTCAAGTATTTAGAGGTGTTCCCTTGTCCTAGTAGATCAGGACAGAGTTCCTTGGTCCTCTCCTCTCCAACAACTTTATTAATAATCACCATAACCCTTCCCAACAAGCCTCCTTTATACAGCATGCTGCTAACTCTACGCTTATCTGTGCATCTGACAAACATACCTTCAATAAATAACAAAAGAAGCATTCAGTTCAATTGAACGCTGATTCCGTGAGAAAAATCTACTGCTAAACCCCAACCTTAGCCTTCTCAAAACATTTATATAAGGTAAAGCCTTCCCAAAAACATTTATATGAGGTAAATCCTTCCCAAAAGCATTTATAAGAGGTAAATCCTTCCCAAAAGCATTTATACAAGGTAAATATACATTCAGAATTCTCTCTCAGAGCAATGCAGAGATTGAAGTAGTTCCTCTTACAAAACTTCTATGCATGATTGTGATGCCCAGTACTGCGATGGCCACCAATGTGTGTCATCCCTATGCTGGGCGAGTAGTCAAGGAACCTGAATCCTCATCACTGACACTGGAGAGGGACGTGTACTTGGAATGCAAATGGATGCACTCAGTATTTCCAGATGCAGACCTCTCTGCATCAAGTACAATTTCCCTTAAGAGCACACAGGGAACACACTCAGCTCGGGGTCTGTATGACTCTATATCTGCCATCTTCCAGGTCCCCAGTAAGAATCTCCAGTGGTACAGCTGTAGGGTTAGTTCCTCAGCTGAATGTCCAAGCAAGTCCTGCAGCACCCTCTTTGTAAACCCAGTGTTTTGTGTCCCTGCCCTAAGTAGCTGACACACACCCTGAGAGATTTGATTTTCACACACACACACACACACACACACACACACACACACACACACACACACACACACACACATCTGGGAAAAGCTGACACAAGTTTACTAGCTATGCCCCCTTCTACCAAGACTATAAGTTAGTTACCACCTCCATCAGACACTCCCCAATCAGCTACTCAAAAGTCCTTAACAAAGGGTGTCCAATTATACTCTGCAATATTAACACTAATGCAAATGTTAGTAGTTCACCAAGATGGCTAGGCCTTCAGTAGTGGTCCACACAGTGTCACCAAATAAATATAAGTACTCTCAAAGGTTAGATGCTTTCTACAAGGACCAGCCACAATAAAAGTTTAATATTTTTAATAATAAATAATAAAATAGCATGAAAATACTGAATATATATTCACAGTTAAACCACAGAGTTCAGAGCACAGGAAATATTGAAAAGAACATTGATGGACAGACTCAGACAAATAAAGAAAAACAATATCTAAACTAAGTGTCACTATATTCCTGACTGAATCTAAAAGAATTACTGTTCCTTAATTAAGTTACTTACTACTATCACTTCTGTGTCACTGTTAGACAGAGGCACAGTATACTAACCTCAAAAAAGGGCATAGCAAAATTAATTTAAAATGGGTGGCGAAAGCCAAACACACTTTGGCTAGGCTTATAAATGCCCTAGGGCAGATAGCCTAGTATGAACCTTTGAACCTATGAACCTACTGCAAGGCAAGATGCTGTGGGTGAGGGTCTTTCTAATCAGGGGTCTCAAACAGAATACTCCATAGAGATTTCTCTCTGTAATATCTAAAATATAATTTCCAAGATGGCTGGCAGAATGACCTCATCTGGTCACCTGACTCTAGGTTCTCACAATATTTCCCTTTGAAGCTGAGACAGGAATTTAGCACAGACCACCACAATACACATCCAAATGTTTATGACAGTGCCTGGGGCCTCCCCTCTATTCACTGAGCTAAAGGACAAAGGCTCTTTCCCAGATCCAATGTTTCTGATCCAATTCAGGACTGTGGGGTGTCAGTTTAATGGTTTAACTGCTTATTTACATTTCTGTTATTTTTCTTAACATTAACTTTTACTATCCCAGTGTCCTCTATTAAAACATATACAGTTAATTCAGTTGTAATAATACATGTATATTTCTTTTCATTTCAGCAAGGTACACTGTTCTTACATTTTAACACAAGCAAACCTCACAAATACATTTTCAGCACAAGCATTTGTACAAAGCAGTTTGACATACAGATGACATACAGTTCTAATACACTTGTAACACAAGCATCTTGCAATAGTGAGTTTGATATTCACAGGACATAGCATTATTTACAAAACTCCAGCTGGCTATGCTGGCACTTACCCATATCATCACATCTTTCCCCCCTTGAAGACTCAAGCTAGTTTTACAAGTGACTCTTGAGAAATGTGGCTTGAGAGAAATAAGCCTATCTGGGAATATGTTACCCCATTCCCTGTCATGACAGCCCATATGTGTTGGCATTGCTGACCTCACTATGGTGTACTGTTATGTTATATGCCTGCAATCCTAAGCTCCACCTTAATAACTTTACATTTTGCTGCCTGGCTCAATGTAGCCATGTTAAGAGATTGTGGTCTGTAACTATCGTGAATTTCCTTCATACAGAAAAGCCTGAAGTTTCTGCAGTCCCCATACTATGGCTAAACATTCCTTTTCTACAGCTGCATAACATTCTTCCCTGGGTTGGAGTCTATGGCTGAGATATACCACTGGGTGCTCTTCTCCCTCTGAGAAAACCTGGCTAAATATAGTCCCCATCTCATGGTTGAAGCATCCACCTGCACAACAAATTCTTTGCTGGAATCTGGACTGGCTAACACAGGGGTTCCTCCCAAAACTCCTTTAAGCTTCCGGAAACCAGTGCTTCTTGTCCCTGCCCAAGTAGCTGACACACACACACACACACACACACACACACACACACACACACACACACACACACACACACACACACACACATTGAGATTTGAGTTATATACAAACATGCAGACACTCCTGGGGAAGGTTGGCATAGGTTCTCCAGCTATGCCCCCTTCTGCCCAGACTATAAGGTAGTACCGACTGCCACCAACCACCCTTATCAGCTACTATAAAGGCCATTACCAAAGGGTGTCCAATTCTACTGTGCAATGTTATCATCCAATTGGTAAGTGTGACTGAGACTTGAAGCTTATTTAGTAGTGGCCTACACAGTATCAGCAAATACATGCAAGTACTCATAAGAGCTTAATTATGTCTACATACAAACCAGCCACAGTTAAAAGGTTTAAAATATTTAATACTAAATAATAAAAACACATTGATTCAACACAAAGTGACAACAGAGAGTTCAGAAATCACAGGAAATACTTTAAAACAACATTGTAGAATAGTCTTACATAAATATAGAAAACAGCTAGACTAATCTGGCTATATTCATATCTATATCTAAGAGAAACTATGTTCTAAATAACTTTACTTACAAGGCAAAGTGCTGGTGAGTTGTTGTCAGCTTCAGAACAAAATACAAAATGCTATCCTTACTTTCTGAGATAGCCCTTAAATTGATAATACACATTACTGCTGAGTCATTTCAGATTACATAATTCTTGTTACTTCTCCTTAACTTCCCCAGGCTCACAGAACTTACAATTTAACATTTTTCTTTTGATCTGCACCTACCAGGAAGCCACAGCAATAAAAGACACTTTACATGTGAAACCTAGTAATTATCTATGTCTTAAAACAATAGAAAGAATTTCTAGCTGCAGACATCCTGTCTCCGAGCTTGAGATCAAACACAGCCATAAAATCCTTTGCTTATCAGCTTTCTTCTAGCAGGGTGCAATGTGGTTACATTTTTGAAGCCCAGAACATACACAGTTTTCTTACATTTGTCAAACAAACCTGTGGATCATATTAATATTTACAATGACATAGAATTATTTACAAAATTCTATCTAGCTAGGCTGGCAGCCTTCACAGTGTTGTACTGTTATATTATATGCCTGCAATCCTAAGCTCCACCATAACAACTTGCCATTTTGCTGGCTGGCTCTATGTAGCCATGTTAAAGGATTGTGGTCTGTAACTACGGTGAATTCCCTTCATACAGATAAGGCTGAAGTTTCTGCAGTCCCCATACTATGGCTAAACATTCCTTTTCTACAGCTGCATAACATTTCTCCCTGGGTTGGAGTCTATGCCTGAGATATACAACTGGGTGCTCTTTTCCCTCTAAGGAAACCTCCACCTCATGGTTTGAAGCATCCACCTGCACAACAAATTATTTGCTGGAATCTGGACTGGCTAACACAGGGAGTCCTCCCAAAGCTCATTTAAGCTTCTGGAATGCCTGCTCATACTCTAGGATTTACACCACCTTATATAGCCTGTTTTTCCTTGTCAGGTCTGTGAGGGGAGTAGCTATGGTACTATAATTGGGGACAAACTTTCTATACTACCCCGATGTCCCTAAGAATGCCCTCACCTGCCTTTTGGAAACAGGAGCAGGCCATGCCTGAATGGCTTCCACTTTGGCAGGTTCTGGTCTGATCTTACCACTCCCCACTCTATGGCCCAGGCAGGAAACCTATGCCATATCCACCTGACACTTACTGGGCTTAATGGTCATCCCTTCCCTCTGGAGTCTTCCCAGCACCTCCCTGACATGCTGAAGGTGCTCTGGCAGGAATGGCTGTAGATGGCAATGTCATCAAGCTAAGCAAGGGCATAATATCCTGCTTCTGCTAGGATACAATCTACCAGACTCTGGAAAGTCACTGAGGTATTTTTCATCCCAAACGGCATCTTTGTGACCTCATACAAGCCAAAAGGAGTCACAAAGGCAGACCTCGCTCTAGCATTGGGAGTGAAGGCCACCTGCCAGTAGTCCTTGGTAAGATCAATAGTGGTCAGATACTTAGCCCCACTCAGCTTCTCTAAGGCTTCATCTGTCTTAGGTATGGGATAAGCATATGACTCTGTGTGACTATTTAGTGTCCTGTAGTCCACACAGAATCTGGTGCTGCCAACCTTCTTTGGTACCAGCACTACTGGGGAGGCCCAGGGACTGCTGGACTCCTGGATTACTCCCAGTTCCAACATCTCCTGTATCTCATGCCTCAAAGTTTGTCTAACTCACTCAGGCACCCTGTAAGGGACCTGCTTTATAGGCCTTTGGGGTCCTGTATCCACATGCTGCATCAGGTGGGTCCACCCAGGTTTCCTAGTGAACATGTCCCCAAATTCCTGTAACACTGCTCAGATTTCTCAAATCAGGGTAGGGGATACCCACTGGGACATTGCTACCTCTTCCACTGAGGTGTCAGTCTGAGCCTCACTGAGGAGATCAGTCACCAGATCCCCCTCAGACTCCTCCTGCCATCCACCACAAATACTCAGCACAAGGGCCTCTCTATCATGGTAAGGCATAGTACAATTTATGCCCCTGCCTCCTGCCTAACAGTTCTATCATGTAGTTAACATTACTAACATTCCTTACCACCTTGAAGGGCCTCTCCCAAGCTGCCTGCAGTTTATTGTGTCTGAAAGGAATGAGCACCATTACCTGCTGTCTCACAGCATACTCTCTGGCTTGAGCATTCCTATCATCCCAGACCTTTATCTGCTGTTGGGCTCCTGCCAGGTTCTTCTGGGCCAAGCCCATGAGCTCTCTAAGCCTTGTCCTGAGGTTTAGGACACATGCCACAACAGACTCCTTGTGGAATTCACACTTACCCTCTCCCTCATTAGGAATCAAATCTAGAGGCCCCCTCACCATATGCCCATACAGCAACTCAAAGGGTTAAAAATCTGTGGATTCTTGGGGCACCTCCCTGTATGCAAACAATAGATGGGGCAAATATTTGTCCCACTCCTGCTTAAACTGGTCTGCAAATTCCCGTAGTATAGTCTTTAGTGTAGAGTTTAACCTCTACACCAGACCGTTAGCCTGGGGGTGGTAGGGGTTGGTCTTTAGGTGCTTCACCCCACAGTGCTTCCATAGACAAGCCAGCAGGTCTGACATGAAATTGCACCTCTGTCAATCAGTATTTCTTTTGGGAAACCTACCCTGCTGAAAATCTCTGACAAAGCATTTGCCACCTTTTCTGCCTCAGTGGTGGACAGAGCCACCACCTCAGGGTATCTGGTAGCATAATCTACTACCACTAAGATATACTTCTTCCCTGTGGAACTTGGGGTACTCAGAGGCCCAACAATATCCATAGCTACCTTCTGAAATGGCTCCTCACTCACAGGCAAAGGCATCAAAGGAGCTTTGACCCTGTCTATTGCCTTGCCTAATTTTTGGCACTGCTCACAGGTCCTGCAGTACCCTGTTCATCCCTGGAAATCCCAGGCCAATAAACGTTCTGCATAATATGTCTCTTGGTACACTTTATGCCCATATGACCTGCAAAGGGAATGTCATGGGCTGTGGATAGAAGTGCTAGAAGGTTGGCTGTGGGCACAACCAGCTGCTGTATTACCTCACCTTCTAGCCCTCCCTCAGGGGTCCACTCTCTGTACAGTAATCCTTAGTCTCAGTATATAGATTCTTCTTTTCCTTGAGAATCAGGTGGCTCCCCAGCTACCTCCCTCAAGCCTTGAAATGTAGGGTCTGTCAGCTAAGCCTGTCTCAACTATCTCTTTGTAACCCTCCCCAGCTCCCCTTCCACAGGAAGTCTGATATCCTCTGATAGTGATGCCTCACTGTCAGCCTGGGTACTACTACTCACCTCTGCCCTTGCAGTCACTCTGTCCAAGGGAACATCAGTACCCATCAGCAGCTGTGGCTTACCTTCAGTCTCACTTCTACAGGGTATCTCTCTCTCTCTGAAGTAACCACCTCACCAGTCCTGGCTTCAAGTGTGCAGTCTATCTGTGCCCCCCACCCGAGCTACTAGACCCACATGCTTGTCTCCAAGCCTGGCTGTGTGTAACTGCATGCACACAAGGCACTGAATTATCAAAATAATTCCCTATCAGGACATCTGCAGGGATATCCTCAAACACACCTACTTACTTGCTTCCTTTTCCTCCCTCCCAGATAAGGTTAACCCTAGCCAAAGGTTTTTGGAATGGGGTCCCTCCTGAAGCTCTGAGTGGAGTAGACTGCCCAAGCAAGCAGTGCTCCTCTTTAACCATAGCAGGCTTCACAATGGTTAGGTCAGAGGCTGTGTCTCTCTTAGAAGTGACCTGTTTCCCATCTACTAAGACAGGATATAACCTCTAGTGGTAGTTTGGTACCCTTGTTGTCTCCAGGCAACTTACCACTGGCATTTTATCATTCCCACTTGCTGGCTCCCCCACCTTTTGTTCCTCACCTTGCCTCAGTGGACATCTATATGCTACATGGACACACTGATTATATTTAAAACATTTAACCCTTGATCCTGGCCATGTACCTGAACTAGTGTCTTCCCCTGTTACTGGTGGACTCTGTTGGGGTGGTTTAGGCTGCCCACCATGGGTTCTCTTAGACCCATGTGCAGCACTGGTTATCCCTTTCCTGTGCAGTGATGTCTTGCTTGCTGAGTATAGGTCTCCCTTTTTCCCCAATTCATCTGCGGTGTTGTATTCTCTATCTGCCAACCAGATTCTCATGTCCTCAGGCGAAGTGCTAAGGGCTTGTTGCCTTACCAAAAGGTCTGCCAGCCCTTCAAAAGTGGTGACCTGACACCCACTCACCCACCTATGAAAATAAGTGCTTAACTCAGCAATATAATTACATGCGCTTTCATCTGCCTTACATCTATGTTCACAAAACTTTATTCTATAAGCTTCACGTGTCGACTTAAAACACTTTAATAAGAAATCTTTTAACTGTATTATAATTTAAGCAATCAGTATCAGACAATTTAGAAACAGCAGTTATAGCTTTACCATGGAGTAAGGGGGTCAGAAATTGTACCCAGAGCCCTTGGTCAACATTATACTGTTTACATACCCTTTCAAACATATGAATCATCATCATCTTCTTTCGGCTGTTCCCGTTAGGGGTCACCAGATGGATCATCTGTTTCCATTTCTTCCTGTCCTCTGCATCATGCTGTTTCACACCAACCACCTGCATGTCCTCTCTCACCACATCCATAATCCTTATCTTAGGCCTTCCTCTTTTCCTCTTACCTGGCAGCTCCATCCTTAGCATAATTTTCCCAATATACTCAGCATCCCTCCTCAGCACATGTCCAAACCAATGCAATCTCTCCTCTCTTGCTTTGTCTCCAAACTGTCCAACCTGAGCTGACCCTCTAATATACTGATTCCTAATCCTGTCCATCCTAGTCACACCCAGTGCAAATCTTAACATCTTTAACTCTGCCACATCCAGCTCTGACTCCTGCCTTTTTGTCAATGCCACCGTCTCCAACCCATATAACTACCCTGTTGTAGACCTTCCCTTTCACTCTTACTGGTACCCATCTGTCACAAATTACTCCTGACACTCTTCTCTACCCATGCCACCCTGCCTGTACTCTCTTCTTCACCTCTCTTCCACACTCACTATTACTCTGAACTGTTGATCCCAAGTACTTAAACTCATCCACCTTTACCAACTCTACTCCCTGCATCATCACCATTCCTCTACCCTCCCTCTCAAGTACACACATATATTCTGTTTTAGCCCTGCTGACCTTCATTCCTCTCCTCTCTAAAGCATATCTCCACCTCTCCAGAGTCTTCTCAATCTGGTCCCTACTCTCACTACATAACACAATGTCATCTGCAAACATCATAGTTCACGGGGCCTCCTGTCTGATCTCATCTGTCAACCTGTCCATTACCACTGCAAATAAGAAAGGGATCAGAGCTGATCCTTGATGTAATCCCACCTCCAACTTAAACATATCTGTCACTCCCACCGCAGTCCTCACTAATGTCACACCACCCTCGTACATATCCTGTACCACTCTTACATACTTCTCTGCCACTCCTGACTTCCTCATACAATACCACAACTCCTCTCTAGGCACCCTGTCATATGCTTTCTCTAAGTCCACAAAGACACAATGCAAATCCTTCTGACCTTCTCTGTATTTCTCCAACAACACTCTCAGAGCAAACATTGCATCTGCATTGCTCTGTCCTGGCATGAAACCATACTGCTGATCACTAATCTTCACCTCCCTTCTTAACCTAGCTTCCACTACTCTTTCCCATAACTTCAAGCTGTGACTGATCAATTTTGGCCCTCTGTAGTTACTGCAGCTCTGCACATCACCCTTATTCTTAAAGATAGGTACCAAAACACTTTTTCTCCACTCCTCATGCATCCTTTGACTTTCCAAAATGTCATTAAACAATATGGTTAAAAATTCCACTGCCATTTCTCCTAAGTACCCCCATGCTTCCACTGGTATGTCATCTGGGCCAACAGCCTTTCCATTCTTCATCCTCTTCATGGCTGTCCTTACTTCCTCCTTGCTAATCTGTTTCACTACTGATTCCCTATCCCCACAAAATCCAACCTTCTCTCTCTCATTCTCTTCATTCATCAGCCCTTCAAAGTACTCTTTCCATCTACTCAACACACTCTCCTCACTTGTGAGTATGTTTCCCTCACTATCCTTTATCATCCTTACCTGCTGCACATCTTTCTCAGCTCTGTCCTTCTGTCTAGCCAATCAGTACAGGTCCTTTTCTCCCTCTTTAGTGTCCAATCTTTCATACAACTCTCCATATGCCTTATCCTTAGCCTTCACCACCTCTCTCTTTGCCATGAGCCTCATCTCCTTATACTCGTGTCTACTTTCTTTATATCTTTGACAATCCCATTTCTTCTTTGCCAGCCTCTTCCTCTGTATACTCTCCTGTACTTCCTCATTCCACCACCAGGTCTCCTTGTCCTCCTTACTCTGTCCAGAAGTCACACCAAGCACCTTTCTAGCAGTCTCCCTTACTAGCTCTGCTGTAGTTACCCAGCTATTCGGTAGCTCTTCACTGTCTCCCAGTGCCTGTCTTAACTCTTCCCTGAACTCCACCTCACAAGCACCCTTTTTTAACTTCCACCATTTAATCCTTGGCACTGCTTTCACACTCCTCCTCCTCTTCTTGATCACCAACGTCATCCTACAGACCACCATTCTATGCTGCTTAACTACACTTTCCCCTGTCACCACTTTACAGTTTCCAATCTCCTTCAGACTGGCCCTCCTACATAGGATATAATCCACTTGTGTGCATCTTCCTCCACTCTTGTACATCACCTTATGCTCCTCCCTCTTCTTAAAATACATATTCATCACAGTCATGTCCATCCTTTTCACAAAATCCACAATCATCTGACCTTCTGCATTCCTCTCCTTAACACCATACCTACCCATCACTTCCTCATCCCCTCTGTTCACTTCGCCAACATGCCCATTGACGTCTGCTCCAATCACTAGTCTCTCACCCTTGGGTACACTCACCACCACTTCATCCAACTCACTCCAAAATTTTTCTTTCTCATCCATCGCACACCCAACTTGTGGAGCATATGCACTAACAACATTCATCATTACACCATCAATTTCAAGCTTCATAAACATCACTCTATCAGACACTCTCAAACCCTTTCAAACATATGAATAAAACTATCAAAATTATCACCTTCTGTAAATTGTTGAAGAAATTTACTGACCTTTATTGCTTTGGGGTTCAGTTATTCCCTTCCCCATTACCTCCATGACCCTGGTGAAGAGTTAGTATCTCCTTTTCATGTTGCCTCTGCTTCTCTTTTTCTTCAGCCTCCAAAAATTTCAGTCTCTCACTATCTTCATCCTCCAAATGCCAGTCTCTCTGCAGATTCTATTTACAAACGTTTGGCCTCCAGTTAAACTCTCTTTAACTCCAGATGGATTTTTAAGCCCTCTGAGGCAAAGTTGACCTGTCCATTTTCAGAGAGTTGTACATCCCCAAGGCCAATCTGGCTATCTTCCTGGTTGCTGGTATGTGGTGCAGTTGTGACTAAGGTTGCAAGCATTTCTGCTTTAGTCAGGTTGGTATTCACCAGTCCTTTGAGTTGGTACATCTCAGCCAACTGGCTCCTTGCAAGCTTGCCATAATCCTCTGCTGACATCCTTGCCTGCTCTCTCTGACTAACTAAGCTAACAAAACATAAATAAAATTATTGTGATATGAAACTCTGAATGTCTACCATGAGACTGCTTGAGAGTATAAACACCTTCTTTAGTGACCACTGTTTACAGGCTACAGGAGTTCAATATCCATACCACTGAATCCCAATATGTGATGTGGTGATCTCACCACTGCCAGTCAGATATGATGTGGATATCCCACCGCTGCCAACCAAATGTGATGGCCCACTACTGGACCAGTAATCAAGGATCATTAATCCTCACCACTGGCACCTGTGGAGGACATTCACTGGGAGGATAACAGGTGCACACACAATATTTCCAGATGCAGTTCTCTGCATCAAGTGCAATTTCCCTTAAGAGCACATAGTCAGTCCGGGGCTGGTTTCTTACTCTTTCTCCAGATCCCCAGTAAGACTTCCCACTGGCACAGCAAAAGGGTTGAGATCTCAGCTGAGTGACCAAGCCAAGACCTCCAGCACCCTCTCTGTCCAAACAGTGCTTCATGTCTCTGCCCGAGTAGCTGACATACACACTCTTTGAGGTTTGATTTACAGACACACATGCACCTGGGAAAGGCTGGCACAGGTTTACTAGCTATGGCACCTTCTGCCCAGACTCTAAGGTTGTTTTCACTGCTACGTCACTCCTTATCAGCCACTTTAGGGCCCTTAAAAAAGGGTGTCCAATCTTACTGTGTAATATTAATATTAATACAAATGGTAGTTTGACCAAGAGCAAGGCTATTAGGAGTGGCCCACACAGTGTCACTAAATAAGTATGCAAGTACTCTCAAAACTTAAATATCTCTACATAGATCAGCCACAATGAAAGGTTTAAATATATTTAATAATAAATAATAAAAGAACAAGACAACACTAAATATATATTCACAGTGACATCAGATCTCAAAACCACGGGAAATATTTAAAACAACAAACATCTAAACTAAGCTTTACTATATTCCTGACTGTAACTAAGAGTTATACTGTTCCCTAGAAACTTACTTCATTAGAGGAGGCAGATATTATGAGTGGATCTTGCTCAGGCCCAAGACATAATGTAGAATGCTCTGTCTCACTAAGACTTCTCAAAATAATATCTGAAATGTTATAGCTGGGATAGATTGCAGAGTGACATCACTTCTTGTCATCCAATTTCTAGTCCCAAGGCCAAACCCCCATTGCTGAAGGTGGCAGTATTTAGCATCTACCTGTAAAAATATACAGACCAGGGCTTCTCCTCAGATCTCCGGCAGATGCAGGAAGTCATAAAACAATTGTATTCCTTCATGCTTTCAAGACTAGTAATTAGTTCACCATAAAGACAATACAGAAAGTTTCCTAGTACAGACATTGCATGTCTTGTTGCATTGAAAACTGAAAGATACCATATGTTATGGTCTAGCTATAAAATAATGTAATTTCAGTTATTTTTCTGAAGTTAACCTCCTGTATTCCAGTTTCCACTGTTAAAATATATACATTTAAACAGTTACAATAGTGCATGTACATTTCTGTTCTCTTCCAGTAGGGCACACTGTGGATTCATTTTAAACACAAGCATTTTACAAATACCTTTTCAACACACACATCTGTACAAGCAGTTTGATATACATATGACATACAGTTCTAATACATTTGTAACACAATCATCTTATATAAATCATTTTGATATTCACCAATGACGTATAATTATTTACAAAATTTCAGCTAGCTAGGCTGGCAGTTTCTCCTTTCGTCATACCACTAATCATTCCAAGCAAGCGTTTTCATCTCTGTGTAATCACAATGGACACCAATACTTCATCAGACTTAAAATAAAATAAACATACCCACTATTTAAATACAGATGAAATCACATGATTCTTTTACAAGACACACCACTTCCAGTGAATAAAACACCTGTACATAATTGGCTACAAACATGATAAAAAATTTTAACAAACTCTCAATACAAACTCTGAGACATACTAAAACAAAAATACCCGTTAAAGTAAACATTCTATATGTGCTGTAGATTCATGTCTTGTAAACTGCATGTTGAAATTCATTAACACTTATAGTTGACACGAATATGCAACCTCCACATTTACAAGTATCAGGAAATACATGTCATTTATATTCAGTATAACTCAAATCACTGCCCTTATTGCTTCTTCTTAAAGTTGCTGGCACATGTTCTAATGCTGCAAATATTTTTTAAACTTTTAACTATGACCAAATATTTGTATAAAGCATTCCAATTGTTATTGTTTTATATCTAATATATATATATATATATATATATATATATATATATATATATATATATATATATATATATATATATTTGTACATTCTATTTCTTAGTTTTCTATTTATCCTTCCTATATAGAAACTTGCACGTCATACAGACTGCAATATAAACATTAAATTTTGACCGACGGTTAAGGTCTGAAGAAGCGAGCAATCGTGAAAGCGCTTACCTGTTTTTATTTGTTTTTATCTGTTTTTTGGAATTAAAAGTGTTCTTACTCTCAGCATTGGGTATCTTTTTGTTTGCTGGACTTTGTTTTTGGATATCCTAGATTCCACTATGTTCTTTTGCTGCTGTATGTATTGTTCCCACAGTTTTCATTTTTTCCTATGTAGTTTGTGCCTACCCTTTTCTAAAGATCTCAATTTCAGTTGTTTTATCTCTGTTACTATATTCACTACTTCCAGTATAGTTGGTTTAGATTTTGAGTGTCATTTTCTAGTAATTGCTTTTTTGGCAGCCACCACTATTAGACACAGCAAGACCTTCCCATGTCTAGGCAATTCCAGTTCTGTATCATAGCTCAGAAAAATCATCTCCCTTATCAGATCAATCTGCCCACCCAGCATCTCCAACAGTGCATCCCGCAGGGAATCCTTAAAGTCCAGCAACTCACCGCACTCCCAGAAAATATGTTCCCAATTACCTCTTTCTTCCCCTTTACACTTCCAACATTTGCTGTCTACCTGAGGAAAAATTCTCTGGAGTCCACTTGGGGTATAAAAATATCTATGTAAACATTTCCAGGCAAAAATCGTAAATCTTCTAGATTTTGTTGCATATTTGAGAGACATACATCTATCCTCCTATCGTTTCTTTGTGAATTGCTTATCCAGCCTCTCTTCCCAATCCTTTTTAACCTCCTCTGATTGATTCTTTATAGGTTCATAGGTTCATAGGTTGGTACTAGACTATCAGCCCTGGGGCCTATACAAGCCTAGCCATAACAATTCCCTGGCTATTTCTTCCCACACTATTTACTTCCCTGGACCCCTGTCTAGCAGGGCGACTGACGTGATCCCCGGGGGTGAATTTCCTTTCTCCCATCCAATCATCAGGGTTCCTTTTGAAGAGGAGCAAAGAGGCACTCTGCTTGACATGTATGGGCAATCTATTCCAGAATCTGAGGAGTGTCTGGGTCAGGAACCTATCCCTACAGCATGTTTTGTTTATTGTGATGACAAGGTTTAGATCCCTGGCACGTGTGGCTCTGAGGGATTGGGATTTCTTTAAGTGTAGCATGTCCAACAGCTCTGGGTTTGACATGGCCTTGTATGTTAAGCAAAGATCACCTCTGAGTAGACGATATGCGACAGAGTATAGCTGGAGTTTTTTAAGGCGGTCAGCATAGGGCATCTGCTTTAGGCCTGTGATTCTTTTAGTGAGGTATTTCTGTGGCCTTTCCAGTTGTTGCAGATGTCTTGAGAGGTACATACCAAACGGGGCATTGTATTCTATAATGGGTCTAATGAGGGATGAGTACAGTGGGACAATGACCTCCTTTTTTGTGGATGAAAAGCCCTTAGTGATGAGGTGTGCCACATAGAAGCATTTCCTGACTGTTGTGGCGATGTGGCTATCGAAGGTGAGACCACTGTCCACCTGTGTCCCTAAGTATCTTATCAAACTTTCTGTGTTTAGTGTACTGCCACCTATATGGTAATTCACGGATACATGTTTTTTCCCAAAGGGGATAACTATACATTTCTTGGCATTGAGCTTGAGCCCATGGCTCTGGCACCAAGCATCTGTTTCTGTAAGGTCCTTTTGTAGAGTATCCACATCATTTGGGGATTCAATAATGGCTCCCAGTTTGCAGTCATCTGCAAACTTTGTTATCCAGAGTCCCTTAGTGTTGGCCTGTGCTTCAGAGAAGTAGATTCCAAACAAGAGCAGTCCCAGGACTGAACCCTGAGGTACTCCACTTGTCACTTGTCTGGAGCTGGATTTGGAGTCGGCTACTTTTACAGTGTGGGTTCTATCAGTAAGCCAGTTAGCAACCCATTGGGTGATGTAGGGATTAATACCCAGCTTAGTAAGTTTATCTATGATTCCAGAGGGGGGGATGGTGTCAAAGGCCTTGGCAAGGTCTAGATAGGCTGTGTGGACCACCTTACCCTTGTCCATGGCTCTGAAGACTGATTCGAAGAAGTCAATCAAGTTCAGGAAACAAGATCGGCCCTTCACGAACCCAAACTGGGTGGGGTCCAGTGTTTGAAGGTTGCCAATGTCTTTGTTTATAAGTTCCTTGATAATACGCTCCATGGCCTTGCAGATAAGGCTTGTCAGACTGATGGGACAGTAGTTTCCGGGATCCAAGGTGGATCTCCCCTTGTGGAGTGGGATAACTGTAGCTGTGCGCCACTCTTATAGTTATTGTACAATATTTTATATGCTCTGCTAATTATTCCTTTTTTAATGGCAGCTTCTGTTCTAGATTCTGTTAAAAACACTACTATTGCTTTTGTTTAAGAGTCCCCATTTCTTTCTCTCTGCTTATACTCTGATATCAATCCCTGATAGGAAGGCAATCTCTAACCTGCAGTCCAAATTAATTCTCGGGGTCTTCCCATTCTATCATTTTCCCCTCTATAGTTATTTTCTCCCAATACCTTGGTTCCTTTGCCAGCTTTCTCCAATAAATTCTGGCCCCCTCTTGCCTATTGTCTGTATCCCTAATTGCAGCCATCCCTATTGGCAGAATCTCCTTTCTCCATTCCAGTGTTGGTTTAGTTCTGAGATGCTGTTAGGCAACTTTGCTGTTGTTTGTTAAATCAGTCTGAAGGGGTCTCAGAAAGTACACATATCCCCTTTCACCATCTGCACATTGATGACATTCAGTTCTGTTAATTTGTAAATATGTGGATGTTCCAGGCTTCTTCAACAGTGCTGGTTATAAAACTTAAGACTGAGTGTGGCAGGTCAGAGTGTTTCTATGGCCAAAAGTCATGATGCCACGAACCTGATGCCAAGAAAATAATTTAATCATTTTTGTTTGCATACAGAAATGCAGATTTACATGATTTTCAATTTCTCATTGTAAGCTCTTCATCTTAAAATTAATGATAAATAATTATTTAATGCCCTCAGCCATCCAGAACCTGAAAATAGGAATAAAGTGGTCACCTTTCCATGTAGTCGATTTTAATAACCATTTTTAAGTTAGTGATATGTTTTAACCCTAGATATATGGAGCTACCTCTATGTATCCAGCTAAAGCACAACACTTGTCTGGTTGTGGTGTGGGCATCCCTCTCAGCTGTTCAAATTTTTCACAAAATGTCCACATTTTTGCATCATATTTTTAGACTGTTCCTCATACAATTTGTGGTTTCAGACAAATCATTGAGGATTGCAATCACTTAATAATGGCATACATTTGAGTTTCAGACTTCATGTCCTTCAAAAAAGTTATGGTAACACAAAGCCCTTTCTTCTACCAACTTTCTAAGTTTACAAGAGCAATATTTAAAATGTGTCCCTATTTTTGGGCCTTTGTTCCCCCATTGTTTTTGTCTTTGTCCAGATTCCTTGTGCTAACAGGTTGACAGGTATGAGTGTGGGGTTTTGGTATGTGTTGTAAGTGCTGTTTTGCACAGATTTCTTACTCCACAGTAGTTCTGGCAGTATATTAATAAAATATATACTGAAAGAAATAGATCTATGTCTGCTCCCTCATACAGCTCACAGAGACAGATACAAACAGGTTTTTGTAATTGATCTTCTGAAACTGACTTTTTAAACAAGAGATCTCCAGTAACAAGTACAACTGGATTCCATGTATTTCATTTTATTTTTCTAGCCACATCTAAGAAACATTACGTGAAACATTTTGGTTTTATAGTTAGCATTCATTTTCACTCCAAAAATCTCAGACTTTCATATAAGCAACTGATTTGTATAAATTCCTAGATATTACAAGGCCACTGAGTCTCATGGCCATTTTCACCTTGAAAGTACCATCCGTCAGATCAAACTTCATCATTTTATATGAATTATTATGTAAAATAATTCTGAGTCAGCATAGTACTGAAACAGTCAGGCAAAGTGCTTTCTGAAATGCAATTATTTGACTATGTATATAAAGGTCCAATTCCTAAATTCACTTATGTTTTTTGAGATGTAATCTAACTACTGTTTCAGCTTTACTAACCATCTGTCACATTCCTTAAGTTTTAGCTTGCTTGGTAAATGTTTAACACATGTATGTCAAAAATAAACAGAAGAAATATCACTTACAGAACTTTCTAAATTCTAAATCTATGAACAGTTTTAGATTTCTAAAAATTCATTAGAAAACTTGAGAGTTTGCTCCCTGTACTTATAAATTTCAAAGTCCAAAAATATGTAAATTAAGTGTGGAAAATGCTGCTGAAAAGCTGATATTCCTCTAAATGATAATTCTTACCCCCCAAAAGGGTAAAGGTTATACTTTTAATCTCTTAAAATACTTCTGTGTGCAGCAGAAGATGCTATTATCTTTGAACTTCAGTTTGTCAGCAGTAAGACGTTATTCATATTGATCACTGCCACAGTGGCCTTAGCTATATTGGTTATATCCTGCCAAGTATATAACAGCCGGCCAGCTTCCAAAGGATCAGAGCACCTTCCACATGCCCAAACTCTCAGGCAGCTTGAGATAAGCTGACTAAAGGAGTAATTTGGGCATGAAGCTCTTCAGTCCTTTCCTGCCATTGAAAAGTATGCTCCTCTGAGGTTTGTGAAATATTTGGAAATAGTCTGTTTTGACACAGGTTGTCCTTCTTACCTTCACAAGAAATGAAAAACTGAGATGAAGTTCTGAAAGATTTAGTTCTGTCAAGATAATACTTGAGTTGTATGTGGACATCTAAGGTAAGCAATATCCTTTCTCCATCATTTTTAGGTTCAGAAAAGAATACAGGGAGATGGATAGTTTGGCTTAAAGTAAACTCAGATACCATGTCAGGCATAAAATAAGTATTAGTTCTCAAAGAAACCCTGTCTTTGTGAAAAGGAGGTAGGGTTGATCCACCATAAGAGCTTGCAACTCAGATGCTCTTCTTGAAGAGGTCAGAGCAATCAGTAAAACTGTTTTTCATATTAAGAACCACAAGTCAGCCATATTAACTGGTTTAAATGGAAGAAATGTTAACTTCTCTAGCCCATAGTTAAGATCCCAAGGAGGGGTCACTGGTTTTCTTGGAGGTCTTGTATGCAACCCCCCTTTCAATAACATTCTGACATGTGACTGCCTTGACAGAGGATGATCCATGGGCAGGCATGCTGAAATGGCCAATAAGTGAACCTTGACAGAGGTCTAAGAAAGGCCATAGGATAGTAACTCACATAAATAATGTAAAACCAGAGAACAACTAGTCCCTGGGTGCTGGTTATGTTGTTGGCACAAAATCTTAAGAAATGCCTGAAGTCTGGATGAATAGGAATGTGATGATAAGCAACTTGTAAGTCTAGTGTTACCAGGAAACTTGAAAGAGGAAGAAGGGACAACAGGTTGTGAAGTGAAATAATTTTGAATTTGGGCACTATTATCCAGAACTGTTCTTCAAGTATTTTCTTTCTTTCTTTCTTTGGGACCAGGAAAATCCTTATATTTATTGTTTAATAAAGCAAACTTTGCATGTGTGTTTCCTTTAAATCTGTGTAGTTTTTAAAACATTTTCCAGCAAAATTAAATCAAAATTTACTAACCAAAAGTAGGAAAATAACCCATTTAAGACCTTTAACCTTAAAAGACCATTCAAACTGCTATCATTATAATTTACCAGTGTGCTTGTCAGTTAAAACAACTTGGTTGACTACACCTTGAATGTGTGATTGTGATTAAAAATGTGTCACAGTAAATTATTCTGATTTGCTTTATACAAATGCACACTAGTCCTGCAAAGCCAGACTAATGGCTGTTTAACTTGATCAGGACAGTAGGGTCAGTCGTTTTCATCCACAGTCCTCATATCCAGTAACCATGACCCCATTTTTGTCTGTGTATACTTCAGACACCCAATTGTGGTAAAAATAAATACTTGTGGACACAGTAATGTATTTTGGGTTTGTTTCATTCAAGCACAAAGTAGTCACAGTAGAGTATTCAAACTTATTTCACACAAACAGCAGTAGTCCTGTGAAGCCACATTGTTTAAAATGATCAAATAAGAAGATAGTAGTTGCTTTCATTCACAGACAGCCCAAACCAAAATGTAATGAGGAACAAAGGCCCACAGTTAGGAACAGATTTTTAGGAACAGATTTCATAGATGGCTCTTTTATACTTAGAAGATTGCTTAAATAATTTCTACACTAGCATGTGTTTTCTGAGCCCATAGTGAAGTATTGTTTCAACTTATTTCACACAAATGCACAGCAGTCCTGCAGTGACATACTGTTTATACAGAGACAGTAACAGGGTAAATTACTTTCATTCACAAAGTAAAAATATTAATGACAAATATGGTCTAGTGCATATAATGCACAGTAGTCCTGCAATGTCAGATTGCTTAAACTGAGCAAACAAGTGGGAAAATCACTTTCTCCCACAAGCAACCCCAACCAGCAGTTATAGCCACTTTGCTTTATAAGCCACTTCTGATTGAGATTAAAAAAATAAGACCTGTTAACATCTTAATGGAAGAATCAAGGGCAAAGCCAAAAATAATGAGGGGAAAATGCTCAAAATCAATGATGGATTTTAAAAATGCTTACTATATTGTTCAAAAGTTGTTAGAATAACAGTGTTTGCATTCATGTACATTTTCCAAGCCCACAATAAAGTATTGTTGCAACTTATTTCATACAAATGCACAGCAGTCCTGCAATGACAGATTGTTTAAATATAGACAGTAACAAGGTAAGTCGCTTTCATTCACAAAGTTAAAGAAAAAATGGATGGCAAACAGGGCTGTTAATACTTAGAACTTTTCTAGAATAAGTGTTTCTGTTTTAGCATGAATTTTGATCGATATGAAACCTGAAACTTAAATATCATTATTCGGTGACTGCAGTGCTCAGTAATTTGTCAGAAAACCACACATGTTACAAGAAACCGTCTCTCTATCCGCTGTTTCCAAAATGTGGAACATTGTATTTCACAATGCTGAAAAAATGGCTTGGCAGAATGTGGAACAGTTACTAACACCTTCAAGGCAGAAGCTCACATTTTGGTCAGTAATGGTTATAACTCTTTTTCTTATACTTACAAAAAGTTATTTTGAAGAATTTCTCTGAGTCAGTATTACTTACTATGGTTATTCTTGGAAATAAAAAAAAAACTTAATGAATCTGTGACAGACCTTGTCAATGTAGATAAATGGGGTACACTCAATGTTTACAATTTAAAATGAGGAATGATCCTCATAATGATGTACAGCTGGGGTATGCATGGAACAGACAAAAATATGAGGCAAAATCAGGAACATTCTGTGAAACAAATAACATTGGAGAGTGCTTTAGAAAGTGTTAACCAGCACAAAGACTGAAAAACATATTACCCTCAGGAAGGAGAAAATCACTATGCATTGCTAACACAAAGGAAATCCAAAGTATTAATTAAAAAAATATACACTTTTTTCTCAACCTAAAATAGATGGTGCAAACCAATTCCTGAACCCCAACCATCTTTGTCTATTCTTTAAACTTTCTGGGCTTGGCATTCTCTGGTGAGCTAAATGGAGAACACTGACATTTGTGCTGTAACAGAGACCTGGTTCAAAGCAGCAGAAAGCACCCCTGCACTACCAGGCTATAACTCATTCCACACCTTTCAGCCCCAGAACTTGGACCGAAGATCCAAAGGTGGTGGTGTTTCCATATTCATAAAGGATGCGCACACCTCCAGATTGGTAGCCCAACATAACGCATCAGAAATACTTCAGGTGTAGCTAACATTGGGTAAGAGAATGATTCAGGTTGTAGCCTGCTATAGGTTCCCAACCATGTCCCAAGACTCACACTCCACGTTCCTAAGCAAGCTGGAGAATATTAGGGTCCAACCTAACACTCTCATACTGGGCAACTTCAACTACCCTTCCATTAACTGGGAAAGCTACTCATGTACCAATACACTTGCCCAATGTTTCCTGAAATTCATTAATTCCAATGCCCTGGACCAGCTCATTCTTACCCCCACTAGAGGTAGCAACATCCTTGACCTGGTCATTACTAACATGGGTGACTGTTGCTCTACACCAATAGTCAACTCCTCCCTGGTTAGATCCGACCACAAACTAATCACCTTGGAAATCGACATCCCTCCCACCCATCCACCCCCACCACCCCCGCAAAGGTAACAACCATAAAAAACTTCTCCAAAGCTAACTTTGGGCTCCTAAAAACAGAGGTGGCTAACTTCATGGCACTCATGCAAATGGAGAATAGTTGCATGACAGCCAAATCATACACCAATGCAATATACGAACATGTACACAAATGCATGGATCTCTCCATACCCAACAGAACCAAGATGCTCTCCTAAAAAAAGGAAGCCAGTCTGGTGGTCCTCTGCCATAAACAAACTCTACAACAGAAGGAGGAAACTGATGAGGAATAAGGTGAAGTCCCAAGACTGGAAAAACACCCTTATCAGCCTCAACAAAAAGTTGAGATCCCTCATCAAATCCTCTACAGCTAGCTATGAAAACAGAATTGCAGTGAATAGTAAAGACAACCACAAGGCCTCCTATAGTTATGTAAAGAATCTCCACTGCAATACCCAGATTTGTTGTGACCTACTGCACAGTGGTACCTCCTATACTAAGCCAAAATGTATCGCCAATATATTGGCCAACAGATTCAGTGCCAACTTTACCCCTCCCCCCCAAAGGACCAATCACAATACCAGTAGATTTCCAGGCACCCAGTATTACTGCTGCAAAGGTTAAAACAGCACTGTTGAAGACCAAGAATACAGCTTCTATGGGAACTGACAATATCCCTGGCTGTGTTCTACATGAACTACAGAGTGAACTGCACCTCACCTGTGTGGCCTGTTCAGTCACAGCCTCGCCTCAGGCTTTGTCCCTACCAAATGGCACACTGCTACAGTCATCCCTGTCTACAAAGGAGGAGCAACTACAGACCCTGGGAACTATCGCCCCATTACCCTGATGAGTCTGATATGTGAAGCTGTGGAACACATCATCATGGACCTAATAAACAAGGATATAGGGAATATCTAAACTCTGGATCTCACACAGTTTGGTTTAGTGAAGAGTAGATCATGGCTGCTCAACCTGGTCGACTTCTTTGAGTCAGTCACCAGAGCTGTGGATGAAGTCAAGGTGATTCATACAGCCTACCTTGACCTGGCCAAGGCCTTTGATACCATTCCCCACTGAAGAATCATAGAAAAACTCACTAAGCTAGGCATCAACCCCTATATCACTAGATGTGTTGCAAACTCCAAGTCAGACTGCTGACCAGTCACGAGTGGAGTCCCACAGGGTTTGGTCCTGGGTCCTCTCCTGTTTATCTACTTCTCTGAAGTCGAGGCCAAGGCAAAGGGACTCTGGCTGACAAAGTTCGCAGATGGTTGCAAGTTGGGAGCTGTTATTGACTCCCCAAATGATGTTGACATCCTACAGAAAGGCCTCACTGAGAACAACAACTGGTGTCAGAACCAGGCCTTAAGCTCAATGCCAAAAAATGTGTTATCATCCCCCTTGGGAAAAATCCGGTTCCCATGAATTACCACATCGGTGGTAGTCCACTGAACACAGAAGGCATTATAAGAGATCTGGGAACACAGGTTGACAGCAACCACTCTTTTGACCACCACATTGCCACTGTGGTCAGAAAGTCCTTCTATGTGGCACATCTCATTACTAAGTGTTTTGCTTCCAGGAAGAAAGTGTTCATTGTCTCCCTCTACTCTTCCTTCCTTAGGCCAGTCATCAAGTACAATGCCCCATTTGGCATGTACCTCACAAGACACCTACAACAACTGGAGAGGCCGCAAAAGTACCTCACAAAAAGGATCATAGGCCTTAAACACTTGTCTTATATGTACTAATCCACAAGAAATCTGCTCGACCACTGAGTTCCTCTGTACAAAAAGACTTTATTTTATTGTCCTATATGGATAAACTCAAACTATTTCAACTATTCTCTGTCTCATATTGCCTACTTAGAGGTGATCTCTACTTGACTTACAAAGCCATGTCTGACCCAGCTCTGTTAGAAATGCTACATCTAAAGAAATCCCAATCCCTCCACACCACATGCTCCATGGACCTCAACCTCATTACCACACTCAACAGAACATGCTGGAGGGACAGGTTCATAACCCAGAGACTGCCCATGCTATGGAATAGACTTCCCATACATGTCAAACAGAGCACTTCAATGGTCCTCTTCAAGAGAAATCTTGATGAGTGGATGGGAAATAGAAAATTCACCTTAGGGGATCACTCCAGTGGCTCTACTTGACAGAGGCACTGAGAACTAAGGTAGGGTGGCACAATGCCAGGGTAATCCTATGGGCTAGGCTTGTAAAGGTTCCAGGGCCATTAGCCATGTACACACCTATGAACCTATGAACCAGCAAGAGAGGGAAGGTATGGGCAGGGCAGTACTATTCTTTGGTTTCCTAAGACTGCTTATTAGTCTGATAGTGAGCACACATGCACTGCCTACAGAGCCGAGAAACATGTATATCAAATATTCTTCCAAACTTGTTTTCAAATTTGAAAAACAGGGAAATGGGTATAATGTGTCTCTAGATACTCTGGAAAAAATACATACTGAGTGGATGATCATGGCCAGGCGGGACTGTGGGCCATATCTCTCAACCTGGAATCATCAAAAAATCTGGACAAAGGCCCGTGAAAAATAGGTACAAATCTGTACGCTGATTAACATAAAATGTGTATGCATAATTATGTAACCCTGCCCACTCCAATGGAATTGTGGGATACCAACTTTCAAATGCAAACTGAAGAACAGACAACCAAAATATGGCCCCAGAGTCCCCCTGCAGCCATTCCAATGTCCCATTACTTGGCTATTTCACTCCATTTGCCATAAACACTGATGTGCATACTGCTTTACGTCTACAATGAATTGGATTTTATTTTATATTTTATAGCACAAACACTAATAGACATCTGCTAAACAAAGCAGTACAGTCTCACAATGAAAATAGATTTAGCATTAAAACTTCTCTGCCCTTAAAACTCACAGTCACTGAAACCGCATTGAAACCCGTAGCCAAAGAAAATGCATCTGGCCAGTGGCAGATAAAGATTACCTTTGGGCTGTTTTCAAATCATAGGCCCCTTGCACACAAAACAAACGTGTTCTTTGATACATCTTCCTGATTGTATTAAATTATATTCCTTGTATAATACAGCACACTTGTTAGAGCTTGTTTTAAATTTGTTTTGAACATTTTACCAGTAAGCAATGAAACAAAATGCATGAACCAATAATGACAAAACTGCCCAGTTCAGAACATTTCCATCATAAAAGTCTACTCAAACTTCTACAATCCACTAGTATCAGTAAATATGCACTAAATCTCTGTAGAAGTAAAAGTCATCTAAATAATTTCACATTAAAGAGATCTGTAACTAATGAAGAGGTTGCTGCTAGCAAACAACTTTATATTTCATTGCTTCATCTACAGGTAAAGTGCCTGTTGCCCTTGAAGAATAAATTGCCTATTTTACATTAAAGAAAAATGATGATGTAGAACTATTTATAGTAAGGCAATACTCTGTAGATTAGGTCAATGATACAAAACTGTATTCAAACAAATTATTATGCAGTACAGATAATGTGACACATTCATTGGTGAGAATAAAACTGTTTACAGGTAAGCACTGAATTCTGAGCATGCTGTTTGTTTATATAGTCTATACTTTACATAGCAAGACAGCTTGCAGCACATCATATTACAAGATGATGATGTAGAACTATTTATAGCAAGGCAATACTCTGTAGATTACAGATTACAAACTTTGACTGGACCGGTTGGATTTTTTTATTTTTTTTATTTCTGCTAGCTGGCTTATCCATTGCACCAAACCTATTTTCATTGGCTGCATTGGGGGAAATGCTCTAAAGCAGAAGTAAAGAAAAAAAAGTCATGCCATGCAACAAACGTACAACCGGAGATAATTAGCCTAAAGTTTGGAACACATATCATAGATTGATGATGTAGAACAATTTATGTATAAGCTCATACTCTTAGCACATGTTATGAGTCATATAAACAGTTATTAAGATGACTCGGGTAATAAAAATATCAAAAGCTGAAGTCATACAATGAGAGGAAAATGAAAGTATTACTAAACCATTACTGCACAGAACAGGCAACAAAAAGTAGAACAGAGAACAAATTCAGTTGACTATTTCAGAGACAGATTAAATACAAGGAATTATGTGAAAGCAATATGGAACAGGCTTCTGTTTTACTGACCACTTGAATTCATGGGTAGAAATCCAGTTAAGATGCCAAACAATATTTTTTGCTGAAATTAAAAATGATCTCTTCATCACCATGCTGATGCCTCTGTCAGAAATTTAAAATCACAGAGAGGGAGAAAAACAGACTACCATTTTACTTATTTTATATTTTGTTTTATTTGTAAAATGCTGCGACTGGTGTTTAGACATTTTTAACACGGAAACCGTTGATTCATTTATGCTACCAAGAAAGACACTGTGACTGAAATACAAAGGGACAAATTTAGTTCTTTGTGTTCAAACTGAGGTTATGTTCAGGTCAGCTCAGAGTTCAGAGAATAGTATTGTTTTCACTCCCATGGAATTCAGCAACAAATTTGTTACCTTTGTGGTTAAGTTCAGTCAGAATTATCTTTTACTGAGGCAGACAAGCATGAGAATATCGTAGTATTAAAGAAGAGTTTAGAAACTAAAACAACATTAACAGTATCTGCTCTGGACAAGTCAATTTAGGAAGCAATTAACTCTGAAAAAGCTGTTGTGTGGTTGTCATCTTTTAATTCTGTATCAGGCAGGAATCGGACCAGCAGAAACTCTGGACTCTACGAACTTAATATAAAACGAATTGTTTTAAAACCACCCAACCAACAGAAACTCTGGACTCTATGAACTTAAAAAAAACAGATTGTTTTAAAACAATCCGTTTTTATTTTAAGTTTGATCGTAAAGTCCAGAGTTTCTGTTGGTCGGGTGCATTTTTTGTATTGTGTTTACTTGTTTTTTGCACTGGATATACATTCAAACAAGATAGAATGCCTTGATTAACTAACTTTTTGTGTAACACTTTCCACATTGCTTTTTTTTAATTCTCCACGCTCCTATGAGAAAATCAATGCAGCGCGTATGCAGGAATAATTAAGTGTCTTACCTGAACCTGGAGGACCTGGGGGAAGGAAGAAATGCTGCTGTGTGTGCGCGACATGTGTTTACTGCCTGAATAAAACTGGTAAAGTTAAATTAAGCAATGGTGTGAATTCTAACAGGCATAGGCTGTCTGTCTGCCTTGTAATGATGTCATCACGCACAGTCCAAAAAAAAAAAAACAGGGAAATTCGGAAATTAAAGGGGTCATTCGGAAATTTGTGACACTCTAATATTTTTCCCACAAAACCGGTATTTACCGAGGAATTTGGTATGGTTGAGACGTATCTGTGAGCCCCAGAACACCACTTGATTTGCTCTTATTATAATTCATCATTGGGCCCACACCCCAAGCGACAAACACCCAGCTCTTTCCCATAGTCACAGGCTACCATAGAAGATGACTGGAAAAGGACAGTGCATCTTTTTCTAAAGTCAGAAGTGACATCACAGAAACCTGTACATTATATGGTACATTGCCATCGCACACTTAAAGACACTGGTCATAATGCTTTTTTCCAACAATATTGACACTGCATGACAGTCAACTCATCAGATAAACAGGTAATACTCAACATTTTCACACTGAGTAATGACCTTTGCACAGTCTTACCCCATCTTCAGGTACATTGCAGGATACAGGGAAATATGTGTCTGTTAAATATTACCATCAAAACACATAACAAGTAAGGAAGGTCCACATTACTCCGCCTACAGTCTCTGACTTAACCTCATGTGAGCCCCACTTCCTGCAATGCACATCAAAAATTCTGCTGTAGCTCTTAAGGTGCAAATATGATATATGCTTGTGCTGTAGTTATGTAACAAATCCCTGTCTATGTGCATTTCCCTCTCAGGTAACAGTTGCCTGCCATAAGCTCAACCCTCTTCCCCCAACAAACCAGTCATGTAAGTCAACAAACAACATAGAACCACAGTACATGTACTAAAGCTGTATTCTAATGTTTGCAGTTGGTATTCACCATTCACTTACCTCACATTTAATGTTAAGGTGATTTGCTGATGTACATACACTTACCTGTGTACCACAACACATGGTACACAAACTGTTGAAAATTATTTTCCCCATTAGTAAATATGTTCAGCTTCTTCTTCACCTAAAAACATACTTTAAAATTATTCGGCTTTCGTGTACTGATATCAGTGAAGTTGAGTTACCTGTATTCCCTCAGTGATGTCAATTCATTGGAAAATGTATGTCATATCCAGAGATGTTAATAGAAGCACCACTGCTCATGTGGAAATGTGCCCCTCTAAAGTCAACAGACATACTGCATGCTACCTTGTGATAAAGTCACAAGAGAAAAAGCTAATTTTTTAACTATGGTTTAATAAAAAGGTTTACAGAGCTTTTTATTGAAAAGTTGCTCAAAAACATAAAGAAGGGCAAGCCAGAAAATACATTGCTGCAATTGGCTTATCAAATGCCACAATGTATATACACGCATCAGCAGATCACTTAAAGAAAAGCCCAAAAACAGAATGCAGGCATGTGTATAAATATTATTTTTCATTATGGCTGACAGAGGCGCTAAAATGCAGATGTGGAAGCAAATGTGATGTGCTGTTGTGACACTCAGTACAAGGTACTGTTTGAACCCTAACACCATCCTGCCACGTTATGTATATATGTGCTATACCATGGTGGCACCACAATGTGTCACACTAAGTTCAAGATGTTGTGTGTCATGTGTTGGCAACAACAATGTGCTTCAACACAAATGAGCTAGCATATTCTCTGGACTGTGATCACTTAAGTGACTTTAGTGTCAGAAGTCACTGATGGAGGCAGGGATCCCAGGTGGTGCTGTAAGGAGACTGGATCTTATGCCCAGAGATCACTGGGAAAACTTGCTAGGTGGGGATGCCTAGGAGGGTCCCCTTAATAGATACATGCCTGGTATTTCTTTGTCAGGGCAGAGACTGCTGTTACTAGCACCCCCTGCTTTGATGAGACATGCTGATACCACTTCAGTACCTACAAGAGGCACCAAACTAACCTTTTCTGCCAGTGGGAAATAAAGGTCGGAGAGAGTTCTCCTAAGATGTAGAATAAGTATGGTTAAAAGTAATTTTTGCTGTATTTTAATAAGAAGTGAAATGCCCTTGTGGGAAGTATAACTCATGATCCTTTTCACTTTTGTTGTTGTTTCTCAGCTCCTGAGAAGATAGAGAAGAGTTGGCTCTTCTTTTGAGATTTATGGATTATCCCTCCAGATACAGGGATAAATATGATGACTCAAGATAACCACTGTAAAAACAGAAAAAGGACGTGTAGTAAAAACCAAAAACTGTTTTAATATGGGTTTAGCACTTTCGACCTTAAAGCAGGTCTTCTTCAGAATAAATAATTAATCAAACACCCAAATTAAAATACCAATAACACAAAATTATTCAACCAATCACAGTATTTTACCAATTAATGTCATCAAATAAACTATTCCATTAACGAAAAATACACTTTGTCAAAATGGCAATGTTTACATCCAAAGTGCTAAAACAATAAATATTTTGTTTTACTTACACCCATTGTAATAAAACCTTCTTTGAAGTATTACTTTGTCATTGACATTGCAATTTAAACCTGGTGCATTATAAGCATTAAACTGTAACTGCCATTTAAACTCTGTAAAATGTAATTCCTCTTCTCTATCACCATTAAATTCACTGCTAACATAGTCAATCACTATGAAGTACATTTTTGACACGTAAATGCATGCTTAGCCAATACATTTTCAAAATTTTCAATCTTAATGGCATAAAAATGCTCATGCATACTTTTTCTAAGCTACCTGATTGTTTTTCCTATACAGAATGAGTGACATGAGGAACATTTGGCTAAGTAAACTACAAACATAGAATATTATTATTGTATATTATTGCATTTGTGAAAAATATTTGATATTAATACTTTTATATAGACATGGTACACGATTGGCAACCAGGTCTAGCTGCCAATAAGATTCTCTGCATTCTAACATGATTTTATAATCCTTACAAAGTCATCATTAGCTACCTTGTCTAAAACAAAAAATGAAAAATTCTTAGAATGAAGAGAATAATATAAAATAATAATAGTTGTATTTTTTATTGGAACTATTCAGTAATTGTTAGAAAAATATGTATTAATAATATGCATGCTTAGTGCATTTGAGGTTCAAAAGGGTTAATGCATTTATTCTGTTCATACTGCATGAATCTGCACAAGCTACTAGAGACATTCCAATCCTGTTATGTCATAAAATATGTGCAGCTATGATCTGCTTATGCTTTGGAAATTAACAGGAAAGCATTTGCTTTCTGCTAATGTCATGAAAATAATAATAGATGTTTCATTTCTACTAATGTCATGAGACTTAAACAAAGAGTTATTGATTTTCTGCTTATGCCGAGAGAAAGTACACAGCTGCAGAAGCTATTGATAATGAAAACAAAGGCTGCTTGAAAGTATAAACCGTAGTCAGCATTACTTGTACCTAAGCCAGAAATGTACCTTGAAATGTAACACATGTATATTAGAACTGCACAACTGAAGAATAGAAAGTTTGTAGTGGGCTAAAAATAAGGCCCCAAGGCCAGATTGTTTTTCCTCAAATGTTTTTCATAAATCCAGTCATGTCAGCAGGAAATCCAAGTAACATTTTCTATGTAACACATAGTGAGTTTTAAATCTGGACATGTCAGCAGGAAATCTAAATAACATTTTCTGTAGAACAATACAGAAAGCTGTGTCTAACTACGTCAACCATAGAAAAGCAACATTTCATAGAACTGTATAAAAGTAGCATACTGCTTACTAGTAATTTAGACAAAAACCTGTATCTGCATGTTTTGTCTCCTTGCTGCAAGTAATAAAGGATGCCTAACCTGAACCTTACGTGAATTGGTCTTTGAAGTTTTTTCCTTTGACAGATTGGTCCTTCGAGCCGGAACCCTCACTTCACCTCGGATCAGACGGGCCAGGTGGTTGAAACCGTACGGGGAAGAAACCAAATCAGTTCTTCTTATATGAAAAGCCCTCCGACTGAATTGTCGTACAAAAGAGGCCAGCCACTTTCTGATCTGCGACTGAAGGATGGGTCTCCACGAACCAGGTGATCAATCACGTAGGCTCAGGTAAGGTGAATCTACTTTTTTCTGTTTTCTGTTTTAGATCAGGGACTAGATTTGTATTGTTTTTGTCAGGACTGTATTTTACAAGTCAGGGACAGAAAAGATTACTGTCTTGTCATAGATCAGGAGAAACAGAATAGGTAGGCAGTCATTCTGAAGAGACTATAACAAAATCCGTGGTACCACATTAAAAAATAAGAAAAGTTACATAATGATCAAAAGGGTAGAACAAAATGGGTAATAATTGCACAAAAAGACCCCAAAATCCGCCGTTAACCAAAGACGCAAAATACATGCAGTCGTAGCGCGCTGACAATATTAAATACTATTCAAAATGGGTTAACAAGTATGAATTCGACGGAAAATTAGAAAAATCCTCGCTTATCAAACTTGTCAAACAGCTCAAAACCGATTCCAAAGGTCGGGTAAAAAAGCAACGCCAATTAGGAATTCCTCAGGCACACAGGTGGATTGAGGAAGTAAACCGTAGGGAACAAAAGAACAACAATTCAAAAACAATGTTTTTAGACAAAGAGGACAATAACTTAGTAATGGTATCAGCACCTCCACCTCCCTTACCAGAATATGAAGCAAGTGAACAGGTTAGTCCACCCCCACTATATCCTGTTGTCACTGCAGATAGAGATATTGTGAAATTAAAACTGACTAAAGTTAGAGATCCCATCGAGACCAGGTCTCGAACACGGGCAGGTATTGAGTTATATCAAATGGTTAAAAATTCATGGTCTATGAGTGAAGAAGAAATATGCCCACTTATGGAAGTACCTAATCCTCAGGCAGGACAAGATAATCAGGACCCAACTATTTTAGTATATAGACCTTGGACTCTGGAAGATATCCGGAAAGCCAATGAGGGAATTCCCCATCCAAAACTTAATTTTAGAAAATTCTTAGAAGATTTACAAGGAATGAGGCTGAGTTATAACTTAAACGGAGAAGAGGTAGAAAAGTAGTTAGACAAATTGTGGGGCCAGATTGGCACATGATTAGTGGCAACTGGAATCCCCGTGATGCTGCACACAGACCCCTCCCACATAGCAGTGCAGAATTAGACAACAGAGTAAAAGGTCTTACAGACTGCATCTCTGAAAAATGGAAACCTAGGGCAGACTGGACTTGCATTAATCAATGCATCCAACAAGAAGGTGAAACTATTGACCGGTATTATGCCAGATTATTAGAATGTTTTAATAACCACTGTGGAATGCAGGTTCCTGAAAATCAAACACAAGATTCCTCATATGAACAGCAGTTAAAGAATGCATTTTTAAAAGGCAGTATTGCACCCATAAGCAGTTTTATTACAAAACACATGGTAGACCATCGTACAAGCAGGTTACAGTCATTACCTGAATATGCTAGGCATGCCGAAAGGCATTTTAATAGCAAAAAGAAAAAGAAAGCTCAAGTATTTTCTGTAGAAGATGGAGCAGAAGTTTATGTAGTACAGTCCAGGAAAAATGGCAAGAAAAATGCACAGGGAAACAAACAATCTGATCAATGATCAGAGGACTTTGAAGGGCAAAAGAAAAGGGGTGAATGTTTTAAATGCGGTAAAAAGGGACACTTGGTAAGGGATTGCAGGAAAAACAAGAAGGCAACCACGGAAGACAAGGAGGGTGAGCACTGACTATATGATAGTCAGGAATCACTAGAAGGGGATAGCAAAGAAAGGACAAATGAGAATGTGATAGAGGGAGTAGCGGATGTGGCAGAAGAGATAGAGGAAGTGCAAGAAGTTAGTGATAGTGAAGAAAATGAAATATTAGACCTAGCTTTATTGAACCTGGAGCTCTATTTAGCAGACACAAAACCAGAAGTTACACTCTTGGTAGAAGGGAGGGAAGTCAAATTCTTGTGTGACTCAGGGGCATCACAAACCCTGATACATCCCTCCAAACTGCCAGAAAACACAGAGTCACCTGATTACATACTGGTAAAAGCAGCTAATGGACAGCTGTATTGGGAGCCCCTCTCCCATAACATTGTGATAACTGATCCGGTTTCAGGATTAACTCAGAAAAGCAAAATTGTTGTTTCTGCAAAATGCCCAGTAAACCTCTTGGGCAAAGACCTCATGCAGCTATTTTGTATAGCAGTAGTCCCAACCATGCAGGGTATGGAAGCACAGCGACAAATTGATACCTTTGCAGTGCAATCGGAGGGTGAAATGTTTTGTTGGTACAGCCAGGACTTGGTTACGACTGGTCCAGGGACTGTGACTGAAGAATTAATGAATGTAGCCATCAACAAGTTCCCCTCCCTTGACATTGATAAGCAACACTTGTTGCACTGTACCCTGTATTATTGTAACACACCAGGACCTGACAAGGAATATGAGCAAGAATTGTTTAAAAACCATGCAAACAGATTGATATTACGTAATCTGTACTGGGACACAGAAGGGAACAGTGTAGCCAGCTGTTCATTGCCCCAGGAGTTCATTGCACTCTATAAATCTAATCGATTACCACATGTTAGCTTAACCAAGGACAAAAACATAGAATGGGCAGACCTAGGAGAAAAAGTCACGACTTGGGAGAAACAAACAGAATTAGAACTGTCAGAGCAAGGAATACAAATACAGAAGCTGAACTGGATAACTCAGACCCACCCAGCCGTACACTTGCAGTCTAGCAAGGACAGCTGATTAGCACTCCTATTAAAGGAGAAAGAGAATGCCTTACAGAATATACCAGAAACTCTCTGGTCAACAGGAAAGTCAGATGTAGGACTTATTCGTACAGCGGGGCCAGTTACTATCATGCCAAAGTCAGCATTTAGTCCACAGAATAGATAGTATCCCCTAAGAAAAGATGCAGAGGCAGGAATCAAAATTATTATAGCAGCTTTACTTAAGGAAGGGGTGCTGGTGGAATCTCCCGATTCACCATGTAACACACCCTTATTTCCTGTTAAAAAAGCAAATGGAGAATGGCGTACGGTCCAAGATTTACAAGCTGTAAATGACGCGGTAATACCAAGGGCACCTACAGTGCCAGACCCACACACACTGTTGAATGATTTAAAACCTCAACAGAAGTATTTTTCTGTGGTAGACATCAGCAATGCCTTCTTTTCGATACCAATACACCCTGGCAGCCAATATTGGTTTGCATTCACATTTCAGGGGAAAAGGTATACATATACGCGACTACCACAGGGATATTCTGAAAGTCCAACAATATTCTCACAAGAAATGGCAAGCAACTTGGCGGGATTTACTCCACCAAGAGGCAGTCAGATTTTACTTTATGTTGATGATATCTTGCTGGTGGCCCCCACCTAGCAAGATTGTAGAGAAGATACCATAGTGCTATTACGATTTTTATCCACTGAAGGACATAAGGTAAATAAAAATAAACTGCAGCTTTGGAAAAAACAAGTCAAATACTTAGGATATGTAATATCCAAAGAAGGTAGAACATTAGATGAGGACAGAAAAGTAGCAATTTTTCAAGCACCAAAACCCACTACCAAGAAGGAAATGATGTCCTTCCTGGGTACAACCAACATTTGCCGGAGTTGGATTCCAAACTATGCCTTGGAATCTGCACCTCTGACTGACCTGATATATATAAAAAGCCTATGGCAGCACAGGATTTGTTACGATGGACACCAGAGACAGAATCTGCTTTCTGCAAACTGAAACAGTTAATAGCATCCTCATTAGTTCTAGGATTACAAAACTACCATAAACGTTTTTTCCAAACTGTAGATTGTAAGCAAGGTTATATGACATCAGTGTTAATACAACAGCATGGGGACAAACAATGCCCCATTGCTTACTATTCATCACAACTAGACCCAGTGGCACGGTCCTTACCTCACTGTGTACAAGCAGTAGTTGCAGCTGCAATGGCAGTACAGGCTTCAGCCTCAGTAGTTTTATTCCACCCTCTCACTTTGAGAGTGCCTCATGCAGTCGCAATTATTTTACAATATCTAGCATATCTTTCCCCTGCTAGGCATCTTTCCTGTATGACTATATTGTTGAGCCAACCTCACATGAGAATTGAATGATGCACGACTTTGAACCCTTCTACCTTGCTCCCAACCCCTGCAGATGGCATACCACACCGCTGCCTGAAGGTAATTGAGCAAAAGACACTACCTAGAAAAGATCTCACGGATGTCCCCTTGGATGATGCCGAGGTGACATACTATGTAGATGGATCGTGCAAAAGGGGTCCTGCAGGACAGAACCTAGTAGGATATGCAGTAGTTTCTGACACTGAGATTATAGAAGCAAAACCTTTACCACACAACTTATCTGCACAGGCAGCAGAATTGATTGCCTTGACATGGGCATGTACCTTAGCAAAGGGTAAAAGTGTAAACATTTTTACTGACAGCCAGTACGCTTTTTCTACTGTACATGTTTTTGCGCAACAGTGGAAAAATCGAGGAATGATAACATCTACTGGCAAACCTATCAATCATGCACAGTTTATTTTAGATCTTTTAGAATCTATTCAGTTACCTCAGAAAGTAGCTATTTGTAAATGCACAGCTCACACCAAGCAAGAAGATAGGATTTCAAAAGGTAATGCTTGAGCTGATACAGCTGCAAAACAAGCAGCGTCAGAAGTATTTCTTTTAAATGAGGAACTACATCCCTCTGAGATTTTAGACTTAGAAATGCTAAAAACAATACAGACACTCACTACGCAAGTTGAAAAACAAAGATGGGTAAAACGAGGAGCAATTCTTGAAAAGGGGCTGTACATCTCTAAAGAAGGGAAACCGATACTACCATCTAATTTGTTTAGATATGCAGCTTTGTTGAGCCATGGGCAGTGCCATGTCTCAACAGGGGGGATGGTACAGCTGGTGAACCAGGTGTAAACAACATACGGATTTACAAACTACTCTAAAAAATGTTGTTTGATGTGCCAAATTTGTAACAAACATCATGTACAAGGGGCGTTAAAGCCCAAGCAAGGGAGTTTCCCTACACCACCATATCTGTTTCACACTATATGTATGGATTTCATAGAATTGAACAAATGTGAAAATAAGAAGTATTGTCTTGTCGTTGTAGATATGTTTTCCAGATGGGTGGAAGCCTTTCCAACCAAAAATCCAGATGCAGTGACAGTGGCAAAAGTTCTTGTCAAAGAAATCATCCCTAGATTCGGCATTCCGGAAAGGATATACAGTGACAACGGTACACACGTTGTAAACCAAACCATGCAGCAGTTAAGTAAGCATTTTGGTATTTCTTTAAAAAATCATTGTGCATACCATCCACAATTTGCAGGGCTAGTTGAGAGGCATAATGGAATATTAAAGAATAAATTAAGAAAATTAATAGCTGAGATAGGAAAGAACTGGGTGTATTGTTTGCCCCTGGCACTGTTGAGCATGAGAACTGTTCTGACTGCTAAAGGATTGACTCCTTTTGAAAAACTGTTTGGAAGGGCTTATTATACACCCCAGTGGAAACTTCTCATGCCCACAGACCAGGAAGCTGACTATACACTAGCTGAATATATGAGAAAGTTGTTGAATTCTAAACATCTGTTGTAGTCAAATTCTGTTTCAGATAAAGAACAAACTGTAACATCGGAAGTGGCAGTGATCCCAGGGGACTGGGTTTGGGTGAAAAACATTAAGAAGAAAAACTGGACGTCACCAAGGTGGGAAGGTCCATACCAGGTGCTTCTTTCGACACCCACTGCAGTCAAAATTGCACAGCAAGCCTCATGGATCCACCTGATGCACTGCAAACTAGTTAAGAACTTTGAACTGGACAAAAATCTTACCTCTCCATCAGGGCCCTCAGCGCAAAGTCTGGCTACAAAGGGGGGTCAGATCAATAGGACTGATCCGTCTCAACCCCAGTGAAGAAACCATCGGTGCTGAAGGTCCTATTAGGGCAGAGAGTAAGATTACAT
The DNA here is from genome assembly GCF_019279795.1 of Protopterus annectens. Lineage (NCBI taxonomy): Eukaryota > Metazoa > Chordata > Ceratodontiformes > Protopteridae > Protopterus > Protopterus annectens. The sequence goes on from NC_056725.1 coordinate 91,393,948, forward strand.
GTCAAAAGCAAAAATGATAGAATCCAGAAAAATCCAAATAAAACTACTTGGGAGAGCCGGAGAAAACAGGAATGCAGAACAACCATTTTCTCAGAAGTATTGCATAATCATCCTGTTGACTGTACTAGTGACAAAAATCTTTTTGTTGTGGCCATTCCTTTTCCCAGCCACACAAACTGAACTGAATAAACGTGGAGAGTTGCATGTAGAGTGGCACCCCAACTTCAACACTTACCAGGCAATCAAATATGTGTATGCTGAGACCTTCAATGTTTTGAATTGCTGGATTTGCACAGCTTTGCCAACAACATACGGGGGGTTATTGTTAACTTCAGTCCCCCTAGGAGCCAACAAGACCTGGGAAAATTTAGTCTATGATACATCAGATGTTACATCACAAGAAAAAGTAGCATTGCACTTGTCTGTTCGACAGAAGGGGACTGTGTGTTTTTACAAAAATGATGCAGTTCAGGTGGGTTAGAGCAATTGCAATGTGACTGTTCTTTATAGATGCTACACTAAATCTGATAATACCAGATCTTATTGCAATACAAACTATGATTCATTTTTTGAATTGATGCACAAAACAATTGAGGAAGTAAAACATGATTCTGTTCTCTACAAACAGCTGTCTATAATTGACAGAAAAGTGTTTCACGCAGGACAATCGTATGTTTATAGTAAAGTTACTACTAAAGTAGAAGACTGTTACTTTATGTGTGGAAGAAAAGCATATAAATGGTTACCTGAGAATTGGTCCGGCAGTTGTTTTTTGGGCTACCTGGTTCCGGCCATACAACACACAGCAGTTTTACCTCAAGAAACAATTCGGAATGTTCGAGAAATCAAGAAACCTGTCAATCCAGTGGGGCAAATCGATGCGTGCTGGAAAAAACATCATGCTGTGGGCGATGGACTGACACTCATGGACTTGAGTGATACAGTTATATCATGGGCAGGCATATTACCATCATATGGAGCAACAAAATTGATCTGGGAGCTGAGAAACTATCTAAACTTCTCAAAGTAATGAGTAATGTGACCTTTTCCACCCTAGAATTGGTGACTGATGAACTGAATGCCATGAGAACTGTAGTGCTTCAAAACCACATGGCTCTTGACTTCACCCTAGCGGAGAGAGGAGGTACTTGCACTTTAATCCAGGAGGAGTGCTGTTCGTATATTCCTGACCACAAACATGAGATAGACAACCACCTTGAGGTAATTCAGCAAGTGTCGGCTATGACCAAGCCAGGACCAAATCCATTGATGGACTTTTTCCAGAGACTGTTTGGGGGGTGGGGCAGTATCCTGATGAACATCCTGATTACCATCTGTGTAGGAATGATCCTACTGGTGGTATGTGTTTGCTGCTGCATCCCCTGCATGAAAAGACTGATTAAAGGTTTTATAGACATGTCAGTTTCAGAAACCTTATACCAAGGTGCTGAACTTGACGAATTGTTGAAAAATTGAAAATTCTTTCATAAGTTTAAACTGAATGACTCTCTTAACTGCAAATCCTGAGCAGGAGGAGGTTAGGGGAAGAAAAAAAATGTTTATGCTTATTTTGAAAGTAGAATAAAAGTATTAAAAGGGGGGAAATGTTAGAAAAATATGTATTAATAATATGCATGCTTAGTGCATTCGAGGTTCAAAAGGGTTAATGCATTTATTCTGTTCACACTGCATGAATCTGCACAAGCTGCTAAAGACATTCCAATCCTGTTATGTCATAAAATATGTGCAGCTATGATCTGCTTATGCTTTGGAAATTAACAGGAAAGCATTTGATTTCTGCTAATGTCATGAAAATAATAATAGATGTTTAATTTCTACTAATGTCATGAGACTTAAACAAAGAGTTATTGATTTTCTGCTTATGCCGAGAGAAAGTACACAGCTGCAGAAGCTATTGATAATGAAAACAAAGGCTGCTTGAAAATATAAACCGTAGTCAGCAATACTTGTACCTAAGCTAGAAATGTACCTTGAAATGTAACACATGTATATTAGAACTGCACAACTGAAGAATAGAAAGTTTGTAGTGGGCTAAAAATAAGGCCCCACTGCCATATTGTTTTTCTCAAATGTTTTTCATAAATCCAGTCATGTCAGCAGGAAATCCAAGTAACATTTTCTATGTAACACATAGTGAGTTTTAAATCTGGACATGTCAGCAGGAAACCTAAATAATATTTTCTGTAGAACAATACAGAAAGCTGTGTCTAACTACGTCAACCATAGAAAAGCAACATTTCATAGAACTGTATAAAAGTAGCATACTGCTTACTAGTAATTTAGACAAAAAACTGTACCTGTATGTTTTGTCTCCTTGCTGCAAGTAATAAAGGGTGCCTAACCTGAATCTTACGTGAATTGGTCTTTGAAGTTTTTTCCTTTGACAGTAATGTATTAACATTGGGTTGTGTTTTTGTAACTGTTTTCTGATGAAGTTCTAGTTAATAAATAGAATGAAAGTGTTAAAAAGATATTGGTGTTCATGTCTGCTGTGCCTTTTCCTGAGCAGTCACTGTGTTTTCTATCTTCCGGTTCGTTATTAAATTTTTGTTTCGTTCTAAAATCATGTTTTTGGTTTTATTGTCATTGATGAGGAATTTCATTTCAAATAGCCTGGTTGATACCAAATTAAGGCCATTTCAAGCATTTTTTTTAAATTTTACAGTATGAGGAGATGGGTTCATAGTTGACCAAGTTACTACCATACTGAAGCATTAAACGGTGGGGAAGGTCACAGAAGAGTTGATTTATAAAATGGAAAAATGGAGGTAAGAAAGAGCAGGGCCTAGGGGGACTCCTATGGTTAGTGGCAAAGAGTCTGAAGAAATGAATCCAAGTTTAATCCAAAAGTATCTGTCACGGAGATAGTTGTTGAACCACTAGCAGTCCCTTGGGCTGATTCCAGTGGCAAGAAAGATTTCATCTTGCAGGGAGAGGTCTACTAGGCTGCTTTGGTAAAGTCAATAAAGATTAAGATGGATTGGCTACCTTTATCCATGTTCAGGAATATGTGCCAGTAAAGGTCTGAAGTACAGTATTGGTAATGTGTTCAGTCCTACTGACATGCTGATATTATGAAAGTAAATTGCATTTTTCAATATAGCCAATGAGATGAGTGAATATATTTATTTATATATATATATTTTGTCTGGTACTGTATTTATGGGAAAATGGTTGCCAGCTGAGTTTTAGGATTTTGTTACTTTATGTGGTGATTTAATTTTCACCATCCAGATCAAGGGCATGCTATCAGGGCTTATTGAAAGCATAAATGTAACATAATTTTTGCAAGATTTTAAGAATTGTGGTTCAAGGAAATGAACCTACTGGTCCGTCATTTAGTAGTTTTCTTTTACAAACGCGGCTTCAGTTTCTTTCTGTTTAACATAATTTACATAGAACTGAGGGATGCAGGGGTGGACTGGGTGTTTGATATAGCTTATTAGTTGCTGGCTATGGGACTGCTGGAATTTTGTCCTTAAAGAAAATATTCAAACTCAAACTCCATGAAAAAGGAAAATTGACATAATTTTTCTTTTTATTTACTGTTTTCCCCTCCCAAACTGACATTTAACATTTGGCTATTTTCTAAGACATAACATTCACTCCCTCTCAAGTACCCTCATTGTATCCATCTGGGCAATCCCAGACATATCCCTTAACTGGATATGCACCCAGACTTCTCGAGTCTATATTAGAACATCTGATGTTTCAGAACATCGAATGTTCTAATATCGAACCCTATTCAGTGAACGCTGAAAATAGCGAAGCTGCAGAAAACCAAATTTTTTCCCAGGGAAAGAATTAATTAGTCCGTTTCTGTCATTTCACTATTTTCAGCGCTATGGCTAAGAGAAAAGCAAATGCTCCATTTATAAATAGTTTGAAGAAACTGGATATTACAGCTCAGTTGATCTTCCCTGCCAAAATTATGATTTCTTTACCAGATGGACAGAAAATCTTTAATACACTAGAAAAAGACTTAGAATTTAAGCAAAAAAAAAAAAAAAAATAGACAAATCCGAAGATATGGATTGGTCATTTACTATTTTAAAAAGAGGAGCAATGAGAATTAATCAAGTAATGTCATAAATATGCTGTTGACTTAAAACTGCATTTTTAAAACCAAAAAATAAGGTAAATTTTCATTTTTCTTCTCTCATCAATACATTTGTTGTTTACACTCTTATTAGTTATAACATCTTTCCTTACAATATTTTTGATGTCTGTAATTATATACATAGTGTCATAAGAAAAAAAATGATGTATTGAAGGTGTATTTGCCATCATTTAATTTAACTGATACACCTAGCTTCTTTTAAATGACAGTAGGGGTAACAGTGCTGTTGGAAATATATACAGAGCAGCCCTGTTTTATAGAATAAATCATCTGCTATGTTATATTATGTTTGGGATACATTATATACTGCATTTTTTTTATTATTTGTTCATTTCATACTTTCATGCATTTGGATTTCATGTATTATGTTTTTTCAGTTGCTTTGAGAGGAGTATGGAGGACTCTTGTTTGGATTGGGGAATCTACTGAAGGCTTACTGATGAGTTGTTTAACTGAAACTCAATCTGTTTGTCTGTTAAATCTACCTACCAGTTTTTGTTATCATTCGTGATTGTCAATGTAATCACAAACCTTCTTTTAATAACTTTTGTGTCCTTTAATCGTCCCTTTCCCACTTAAAACAAAAATTTCAGCAAAAGAATGTTGTTTAAATAGCTCGAGTTTACCTAAAGGCAAAGTCAGCTCACACTCACTCCTGATACACTCTGCAAACAAGAAGAAGCATCTTGAACTTTGACCTGATGCTGAACTGGATATAAAACCAAAGGAACACTTCACTTAAACAAACTGTAAGTAGTGAAGATTTGCAATCTGTGAGCATTACCTGTAATTTTCATGCATTGGAACAATTATTTAAAATTATAACAACTTATATCTGTAGCTCCAGTGGATTAAAATGGAACAACCAATGAATCTAACTTCATTAATGGTACTGTAATTCTGCTGCTATTATAAAAATGTAATTTAGGTATACACTTGATGTTCTTTTAAAGTATGACAGAATATAACATAATTTTTTATTTACATTATAAGCAGTAGAAATCTCATATTAGAATTATGTCTGTATTAATATTTTCAATTTGGGAATAAATTTAGTCACTAAAAAAGTGTTATACTAGCATGTAACAAATGTTCTCTATGGAGCTGATAGCTCATAATATATTGTTGTGTCTACATTGCAACCAATAGGAATGTAACAATATTGTTAAACATATACAAATATCCTAAGTTTACAGTTTATGCTCTTTAAATATAGATAAAAGATCTTATAATTAATGCATCTTTTTAATAGGGCTGCTCTTGGCATATTGCTTGTTTACATTGTGATAAATGGGAAAGAAATATTATAATTATATATACACTTGTATCCTGTGATTAGATACTGTCCTTATAGGTGCGTTTTATACCGATTCTATTAATGTGAAATGTGGGGGAGTGAAGAAGTGTTTTATGATAACTGTTTTTCCCTGATATGTTTACTGTGATTTTTTTTCTTGCTACTGCTATAATATGGTTTAAGCTTCATTTAATTATTAAACTATAGTAATAGACAGGCTTTTATATGCATGTGCTTATACCCATAGCTTTTGAATATTACATTATTTTTGGGAAGTAGCAGCATATGCTTAGCATTTTTTCGTAGTGATATGGATCATTTAGTGAGTAGTTTGAAGCATTCTATCTTCAAACCAGGAATGTTTATTTCTATGATGATGGTCTAAAGGTTTTTAAATTTAATTGTTTAATACTAACTTTACCCAGTTTGTCCACAGCAATATTTCTAAGTATCTGATACCTATTTTTTCATGCTAAGACATTGTTTTCTAGATTTAATGATGTTTTTCTTTTTCTTACTTGTCTGTATATAATTGTCTTTCACTAAATATTAATGGTATTAATAGCCCTTTAAAACAAAGCAGTTTAAACAAATATTTGAATGTACCCAAAGCCCACATATTTTTTTACAAGAAATACATTTACTAAATGAAGACAATAGAATATTGTTGAAAGATTATTCTATATTAGTGGGCTCGTATTTTAAATAAAAAAGGAGAGGCACTTTGATCCTCTGGAAAAACTCGCTACCTAAACATAAAATCATAAACTCAAATGCTGATAAAAATGGAATGCTAACATTAATAGTAGTAGAGATTAACAAACAAATTCATACATTTGTCAGTACATACTGGATACCTGGAATTGAGGTGAAAATTGTTAAGAAAATACTAGATATTATTACTTTGCATGCAGTAGATGAATTAGTAACTGCAGAAGACTTTAACTGTATATTGTCCAGAAAAGATACTACAAGTGGATGAGAACCAAAGCTAATGTGAGCAGCTAAACTTTTAAAAAATGTTATTGATTCAAACATGCATAATATATATGATTTAAAATCTGCAAAATCCCTTAATTATACACACTCTTCATTTAGATTTGGCACCCAAACAAATATTGATAACGTTTTTATTTCAAGTGGTTTATATTCCAAAACTGAACAAGTGTTAACAATGTCTTGCCCTTTATCCGACCACAATGCTATACTATTTACTATTACCTTAAAACCTAATAATTTAATTTATTACCAAAGAATTATTGTTTATATAGTAAAGTTAAACGATTTTAAGGATTGGTTCTTGAAAGAAATAATGTATTAACATAAATGATAATGGTGAAGTATCAGAAATTATTTTATGGGATTCATTAAAAGTGTATGTATATGGAAGAATTAAAAATGGGTATTTTTGCAAAGAAGGGAATGGGATAAAGAAGTAAAGACTTTGCAATCTAACATAGATAAATTAAAATTAAATATAAAACCCAATGATAAGACAGAAAACTCTGAATTAGAAGCCTTAAATCAGAAATATCTAGATATACTTCATCATATAATCTCAATACAATTAGAAAAATTTAAACTACATTCATACTCAATAAATCCTAAAAGTTCACATAAATTAGTTATTAGATGTAAGAAGAAAATAAACACAAATCATATTAAAGAATTAAAATTTAAACAAAGAGAGAGAGTTAAAGAAGTAATTGACCTGAAAGATATATTAGAATATTTTTAGATGTCATTATGAGAGTAATAAAAACAATAAAATATACTTAGAAAATAACAGTATTACAGATAATTTTCTGAAAAAACAATATACAATATAAGTCAACCAAGGAACAAAAATAAAATGTTTCTCATTTAAAGAATTAAAAGATCAAATTAATAATATTAAAACACACCAGGTCTTCATGGTTTAATTCCAGAACTGTATAAATTAATACCTGATAATATTTTATGTATATTGCTACAAGCATTTGAAAAAGTTAAAACATTAGCTATTCCTCCCTGTTGTTGTTATACTCTTGTTACTCCCATTGTTAAGAAAGATAGACATTCTAAATTCAGCTCTTCTTATATACCTATATCATCACTTAATGTTGATTATAAAATGTTTATGTCTATTCTGGCTAAAAGATTGAAATACATTATGCCAAAATTAATAAATGAGGACCAGACTGGATTTATTTTAAACAGGAAAGTTCAAGATAATATTATTAGGCTTAACACTGTAATTGATATAGCTAATAAAAACATGAAATTGTCAATAATAAGCCTAGATATAAATAGATTTTTTGGATTCTATTAGCTGCCTCTATTTATTTAAAGTACTTAAAGAATATAATTTTTCTGAAATATTTACAAATCTTATTACAAACCTTTATAATAACTCTGTTTCATTTGTGAAAATTGGTTCTTTTCTATCAGGCTCATTTAAAACCTTAATGGGCACTAAATAAGGATGTCCCTTGTCCCCTTTATTATTTGCATTAGCCATTGAACCTTTTGCAAGTTACATTAGATCTAATGACAAAATTACTGTTTTTAATTGATGGTAATTATAGTTGTAAATTCCAGTTATTTGCAGCTATTTTGATAACTACTGGTGACACTGAAATATTGGTGCAACAAATAATTACTTCTATAAATTATATTGAAAAAGTTTCAGGTTTAAAATGTAATAATAAAAAAAAACTTTAATAAATAAATTGATTATTAAATATCTGAAGGATTTTGAAATATTTAACTGGAATAATATACAAATTAATTACCTTGGAGTTGTCATTATGTCAACTATAAAAGATTCAACTGTAATAAATTATAACAATCTAATAAGCACAGTAAACAAATTAATTGAAAATTGGAATAAATCATTTTTATATTAGAAGACCAACTCACTTTGATAAAAGGGGTTTATATTATAACATCGAAGTAGTAAAATGTCGAATGTTATAATATCAAACCCAAAACAGTGATTGCTGAAAATAGCGAAGCTGCAGAACATCAAATTCTTTCCTAGGGAAAGAATTTGGTGGGCTGTTTCTGCCGCTTAGCTATTTTCTCCACTGTGGTGCGAAGGTTACGGACTGGGTTAAGGTAAATGTGCGAATGGACCAGGTGAAGGTGAGTGTGGGAATGGGATAGTTAGGGACCTTAGGGTTAGGGAGAGGGTAAGGTGAGTGTGCAATAGTTAGGGACCTTAGGGTTAGGGAGCAGGTAAGGTGAGTGTGCAATAGTTAGGGACCTTAGGGTTAGGGAGCGGGTAAGGTGAGTGTGCAATAGTTACGGACCTTAGGGTTAGGGAGCAGGTAAGGTGAGTGTGCCATAGCTACAGACCTTAGGGTTAGGGTTTGGGTTAAGGTAAGTGGTTAGATAGTAGTGTATGTATGGTTTAGTGTAGGATTAGAAGTAGGATTTTAAGTGTATATGTGTGGATTACTTTTTTTGGTGTGCTTGCATTGTGTGTGTGTTTCTCGGAACAGCAAATTGTTTTCCCTGGGAAAAAAATTGCTGTTCTGAGCTTTCGATTATATCACATTTCAACATTCCAAGTTCGAGCTTATGGTGTTCGATATTTTGGGATTTTGATTATGTGATATACACCCAATAAAAGTGATTATTTTGCCAAAATTTCTATTCTATGTACAGCCATTAATTGTTCTTTCCACCAAGAAATTTTTCAAAAAGTTGAACTCTATTCTTATTAATTTTTATGCTTTTCTAATAAACCAAGAATATCTTTTGTTTGGCATACTAAAGGTTGGGAGGAGGGTGATATAGGTTTCCCAAATATTGAACTGTATGCAAAGTCTACCATTCTAAATATAGTTCCACTATGGTTAAACTCTTCTTATCAATCTAATTGGAAATCCATTCATGAAAGATTACAATAATGAACATATTATAAACCCTCATTTTTTATTTGGAAAAATAGGTTTTACTGAATTTTAAATGATTACTTTCTAAATAGGAGGAAAATGCCATCCCATTTATAGATTAAATTATACACATCTTTAAAGCATTTATGAATTCCAATTATATAGTTCAAGACTTATGTTTTCTATTGTTGCGTATATCTAATACAAATGGTTGTTTACAGAAATTTAATACAAGCAAAATGTTAGAATTTAAAGAAACAAATGTATTATTCTGGCATCAGTTTTTAAATGGAAATAAAATATATACTACATATTTTCCTTGCAAAATATTGCTTAGATAAAAATACTTGGATAAATATTTAGAACTGTAGAAAATTCTTAAGTGATAAAATTAAAATTTTCATGGATTATCAGGAAAAGCATATTCCTAAAATTCTGGAATTCTTGTTTAATATTAATAGTAATCTTTATAAAATAAATGTTATTTATCAACTATGTATAAAATCTTACGAGTAGAGTTTACAACCATAAATCCATCCTTTTGGAATTATTCCTCAAAAATACGTTCTCTATTAGTACTAAAAATTAATTCTAAAATCTAGTGGGAAAACTACTTCTCCATCTTATTAGAAAATTTATACTTGGAAATTTCTTCATAGAAGTTTTTTAACCTTTAACAAAATTGAAGTAATTTATAAATAAAACTGAGAAAATTAACTACTGGAGATGTAATGATGATTCTGTTGCAGCTTGGATGCATATGACTTTGGAATGCAAAATGGTTTCATCATTCTGGACTGAGTTTAGAGACATTTCTGAAGCACCGTGGACTGATAAATGCATTATATCTAATTTACCAATTTTGTTTAATGCTCCAATTCCAGATTCTATTCCTAAATAACAGGTGCCTCTCCTTTGGTCCATGTTAGCCATAGGAAGGAAAGCAGTTACACAAAATTGGAAATGTAAAACTGCTTTACCTTTCACTGAATTCATCTTTTTGGCTAAAGATGTTTATAGGAAAAAAAATTTAACATTAAAAATGGAAACATCTAATGTTACACATCAAAGTAAATATTGACAAAAGCTAAATGATTTATAGATATTAATGGCTTAGTTTTACTATAACAAATTTTGTTGTGGGCTTCTATAAATATTTTTTTATGATTATTTGAATTTGTGCATAGTTTTAATCTTAAAAATTTAATAAAATTTATTATAAAAAAGAAGCAAGTAATGTTCTTGATTTAAAGTTGATACAATTAATACGGTTCTGCTTTGCCTTATTCTGACTAGTATTAAGAGCTTAGTACTGCTACTTTATTTAGAACACTTCCATGGTTACTATGTCACTGTGTTGTTCTACAGTTAAAAATGGAAAACTGTATTGTTACAAAGTTAAAATGGTTGAAGCATGATCTGCAGTTCTCAAGACACAACTGATGTGTGGGTTGCACATCTTGTAAATGACAAGAATCTGCAAGTCAAGACAAATATTAATCAGATCTTTGATTTGCGCCATTTTTTTTTTTGCAAGACAACATTTTCCAACATTAGAACAGCAGGTATGTCAAATTATCACTCAGACATTTGCATTATTATTTTTGTGTGACTATTGCCACAACCACTGATGATAATGATTGCACACTGCAAGAAAGTAAAAGAAAAGGAAAGGAAAGAAAAGAAAAGAAAGTAAAAGAAAAGGAAAGAAAAGAAAAGTAATGGCTCAATATACTGAACCATGTTTCAAATCGGTGCCTTAAGTATAGTGATACCTTCCTAACAGTATGTACAAATTGAAATAATGTGAGAAAGAATGGGAACAATTGTTTTGATAGTGCACAGCACACTTTCACATTTTAAGGTGTTTTCATTCCATGATTACATCATCACATGAAAGAGAATCTTACCAGCATACATATATGCTGAAAGTGCTAATGGCACTTTGAACCACAGTGTTTCAAAATGTTTCTGTGTTCAGTACCACACCACATATTTCAGGTAAATATCTGTATCCATCCTTGTATTATGTAAGTTATTCTTGTACTCTAAAATTCATATTTCAGCATTCCTGTGTGACCTCCTCTTGTAGGCATCTTATCCAGGGCTACATTTCATTGAGATTTTTTACCTCAAAATAGAATAGTACTAAATTATATCAGTACTATTTCTCTATAGCATTTCCAAAATCAGTCCTGGGAAAGGAAAATGTAGTGAAACCAGTGAGAATACCAAGTACTTTTAGCAAATCAGTGATGAGGGACATTGTATCATAATTTAAGTCACATTTCCTGATTTTAAGATCTCCACTGCAGTGTACCTATATAATACTTTCTATTGTTTATAGTTAGTTGCAGCACACATCCCCTGTCATGCTGCTGATGCGGTACTTGTACTATTCTGTGATTCCTTCTGTATCATAATGCATAGGTTTAAATGCTGCACAGCAGGTACTCAATGTGGATGGTATATTAGGTCTCTATAGTAGCAATGACTTAGTAATGTCACCATACTGTGCAACAATGTGCTTCATTATGTGCTGAATGGTGGCACTAATCATAGCATTGTTCCTCACAAAAGTCCTACTTCACTTGGCTTCATAATGTATCGACACATGTAACACCATTGGCTGTTCAGATATACTGTTGTCTGCATTCAAGGATTTCCACAACTAATGTTATCTTTGTGGACAGTGTGTGATGCTGTGTAAACAAATTATGACACAAAGACATTCACAGTACCTGCAACCAAAGAACAAGTAGTCAGTGACCAGTAATTACTTTACTGAGATAATTCTTTGGTTAGTGGTAAATGAAGACAAGTATACATATCACACAGGATATTGATTATAATCTTCACTACAATTGCATATTGGAAGAAATTGATGCTTCTCTTCCTCTCACTGTGCCTCAATTAGACAAAACATGTTAATGTCACAAAACTGCATGTTCTGTAAATGAAACGGTAATGTTACTGAATGTAGTTGTCAAGCAGCTATATATATTTAGTGAGTTATCATCATGGCAGCATAGTTGATGTGGTTATAGTTCAGAAGCAGTAATTAATAAGTAATTAACTTTTATTTCTGTGTTTCTCTGCTATCACTATTGTTACATTGATGCCACACTTTCTTACTGCCTGGGATCAGTCATAGAATCAGAATCTGACACACTGAAAAATGGAAAGCACAAAAGAATATCCTTAGCTGTTGAATATGCATATATAATTTGTAGTTGTTTCACTGATTACAGTGCTGTATGCTTGGAAATCTTAAATTTATTAATTTTATTTAAATTTGTTGACCGGGAATGTCTGACTGAGCTGAAGCCCTTTTTCAGCAGAGGCCCGGGGAGAAACGCTCCAGTTTTTACAGTTAATATTATTATTATTATATGCAATAGTACAGAAAGTAATGGTACATGTACAGACAGATATTTGGCAGCAAAAAATACTTAGTTAAATACTTAGTTAATCAACATTCTTACAGGTAATTCAGAAATACAAATCATAAACAAGAGGGAAAATTCGGACCATTTAGTAAAGGATAGTATTGGGGATCTAAGTAAACAGGGGAAGTTTGGTATGCTGAGTATATCAAGGAAGGTTGGAGCAATGGCAGATCCATTGTCCTTTAAAATATTCTTTTAAGGTTAGTTTAAATTTTTTGGGATGTGTGAGTATTCGAATTTCGAGGGGGAGTCTGTTCCATGCAATAGTGGGGTGGTAGCTGTATAGGCTGCACTCTGCTTTATACTTGGGCTTATAGATACTTAATAAGTCTTGAGAGGAGCTGCATAGGTTTTTTGGGAGTATAATAGGAGATAAAAGAGTGTAAGGCTGGGCAATAAGAAGGCTGATTGAGAATAGAGTGCATGGTTTGGAGCTGAGAAAGGAGCAGGAGGTGAGGCAGTTCAAGCCAGTTCAAGCACTTTAGAGAGAGACAGTGATGGGATTTGTAGGATTGTTGAGTAGCAAATCTAGCTATTTTGTTGTAAGTAGACTCTAGTCTTGTGAGAAGAGAGGAGTTAAGGCTAGCGAGGATTTGTGAGCAGTAAGTTAAGCAGGGAAGAAGGTAAGCATGAGCAAGAGCAACCCCGGCTTCTTGTGTGAGAATTTTTTAGTTTCTGTATAATAAACCTAGTTTGTGGTGAGTTTTACTAATACAATTATTTATGTGAAGATCAAATTTTAATTGATCATCTATTGTTACACCAAGGAGTTTTGTACTAGACTTTACTTCTATAGGGGTATTGTTGAGGGAAAGGATAGAAAAGGAGGACCTTATGTGATTGAGTGTTATTGGGAGTAAAAGTAGTAGTTTTTTTTTTTTGGGTTGAGGATAAGTTGATTGCTTGAGAGCCATGTTTCCACTGAATTAAAGGAAGGCTGGGCAATGGATAAGAGTTCAGAGGGTGAGTTAGCTATTGTTATCACTGTTGAGTCATCCACATATTGGATAATAGATGAGTATGGGCAGGAGGTATGCAGTAAGTTACTGAAAATGTTAAAAAGTAATGGCCCTAGGATGGATCCTTGAGGGACTCCCATTTTTATTGGAAGGGGGAGGATAGAGCAGTATCCCATTTCACTGACTGGAGTCTATCAGTAAGATAGCTATCAAACCATGCAATTGTAGCTGGGGAGAAATTCAAGTTAGACAGTTTCTTTAGTAGTAGAGGGTGGGATACAGTATCAAAGGCCTTTGAGAGATCCAGGAACAGACAGGAGATAAATTTGTGGTCATCTCTGGCCAAGGAAATAGTATTGAGAAAGGACAGGAGAGCAGTATATGTGCTGTGTTTTGGCCTAAATCCATGTTGAGTAGGAGTTAGTAGGTTTTCCTGAGAGAGATGTTGCATGACTTGTATATGTATGCATTTTTCTAGTATCTTAGACAGAGGAGAGAGTGCCAAATGCTGTTTCTGCATAAAACATGCTTAACGTTATCTGCCATTGCAACCAACCAATCATGACTTTCTCTAACTCCACTTTACTACAACTACACTATATAGTAATATGAATTTGTACTGCACTGTGGGACTTGTAGATTCAGGCTGATGTTATATTTATTTATACTTTCTTGACTGCATTAGTCTCTTTTCAGGGGAGGCCTAAGATGGTATGCATAGTGACTGGGTCAATTTGGCTAGGACAAAAGGGAACTTCCCTATCTCATCATTGTTGTGAGAGGGAACCATTTTGGTGGGGCACTTTCTGTTTCTGTTCTAGGTGCAGAGGTGGCCTGAAGAAACAGAGAGGCAGATGGAGAGAGAAGGAGATGATGGAGTAGTGAAAGAAATAAATGAGAAAGCAAATATCAAGACTGGAGAATGTGTGCAGGATTCTGAGGAAATGTTTCAAAGAAACCTGTTTGATGGAGATGAGTTAGGAAATGATGGATGTATAATTACAACCCTCCAGTTGGGAGGGTTGCAGGATGACTTACTTAAAGAAATGGTGGTGGAGAGTGAACCAGAAAATGAAAGAGATGTTTCCTGGGGGACATGATGGAGAAGATACAAAAGTAGGATGCCGAAACAATCCTGAAGAATAATGATGAGATGGAAGAGACAACATATGCAGAGAAAGTAAAATAAGGTAAAAGTGGAGTAGCAAAAAAGAAGGCAGAAGAAAATGGGAAAAAAAGGAAGTATGTGGTAAGGATTCAAAGTAAAGAAGACAAAGAAATGGATAGGTGTGAAATGTGAAACAATTTAATAGCTCCTTTGGATGTAAAAGCACATGACGTAAGAGCATTTATTCTTATTAACAAAGAGACATTTTATGACATTATACTTGAGACTGTTATTTCAAAGAAAAATTTTCTTGGAGAATATGAAAACAGAAAGGCTATAACCAATGGAATCTTTATGTGATAAAACAATTTAACAGGGAAACAAAAATGAAGATTTATGTACAATTTTAAACAGAAGTAGAAAGACAGACTTTGAAAGGACATTTGAAAGCTTTATGTAATGATGTACTGGACACTGCAAAAGTGTATGACAAAAGGGGTTTATGAACTGGTGGCCGGCATTGCAATGTGTTAAAAATAGAAAGGGAAAAAATTATACGTATACCAATCATGATAAATATGGGAAAGTAGGAGTATTGTAAAGTACTAGGAACAACCCAAACATGTTTCTTTTGTGGAAAAGAAGGACATTTGATAAGTAACTGACAAAAGAAAAAAGTTATATTTGTGGGGAATTAGGAAGTGATGCAAACATGTGAATCAAAATTTTATAACTGCAACAAAACTTGACATTTGTGGATGGATTGCAAAAATGAAAATAACAGTAATAAAAAATAAAAAGAAAGGGAAGAAAATGAACAAAGAAAAGAAATTTTAGAAGTAGAAATAGAATTAAATTAGATTAAAAAAATAATAAAGAGGACATAGAAGAAGGTTCTGCAATAAGTGATGAAGTAGTAGACATAAACTGGGAAGTAGTAAAAAGGGAAAATTAATTCTATTGCTAAAATGATAAAAGACAGAAAAGGAAATTTTAAAGGGGTAAGCACAAAAGAAAAGGCAGGGAAATGGATGAAAAAAGAATACATACAGTTAAAGGTTGGGGTTTGGTATAATGGTTGAGGTGTTTGACTCACTGACACAAGGCACAGTATTGAATTCTCACCTTTGGGATGGAAACTGGATAGGCTTAGAATGGTCTATTAAGAAAGCTAGCCTAGTAATTAGCTATGAACTTATATAACCATGAATCTAAGGAAAAGGTTAAATGAAAATTTGAGTGATTTCTGTAAATGTGAATACTTTTAAGAATTTTGGAGTGGTGTAATATATGTGCTATATATGTATTTATATTAGAAGGCACAATATTTTTAACAAATAAAGAAAGATGACAGAGAAACTATGGGGAGGAAAGATAATCTGGAATGTGGAAAATGTGAGATGTTCTGGAATAGCTGTACTCTGCAGAAATACAGTAAAGGAATATAATTTTAGCAAAAATGGGAAGATTAACCATTGTAGATGTAAAATGGAAAAAACACGTATATAGAACTGTAACATTATATGCTTCTACTAACTGTAAAGAAAGGGAAAGATTATTTCATCAGATTTTAGACTATTTAGTGATAAATATGAATAATATAATAACAGAAGTCTTTGTGATTTAACAGGCAAGTATAAAAAGAAAGGAAATGATATAAGAATAATTTTAGAAATGATAAGACATGGTAAGTTAAAACTTTGGGACAAAAATTCATGGACTTACAAAAGGACTATGTATAGAACTGAAATAGATTATTTTATAGTACAGAAGGTTTAGTTATAGGAGAAAGGGAGGTAGTTGAAACAGGATTTTCTGATTATCTTGCAATATGGCTAGATAAAAGAAAAAAGGAATATATAAAAATTGGCATAAGGAATAAAAAAGGATAAATAAGAAAGCATTGAATGAATAAGGAAAGGGATTAGTAACAGAGTTATGGAAGGATCATATTACTATGAGAACATTTTATAAAAATTGGTCTGAATGGTGGATGATATTTGTCACTCGTCTGGTCAGGATAAAACAGATGAACATCTGTGAGTTCTGTTCAAGCAGCTTTATTATGTACAAACACATCAGGATCGACTTTAACTTAGATAAACTTATAAAAAACTAGTTATCGCACTCATACATGCTTACTCTCTGGCTGCACTTTCAAAATAGCACTGAAGCTAGCACGTGCTTCTATTTATATGCACGTGCTGGTCTTGAAATGCTTTTTAAAGGTACAACACACACACACACACACACACACACACACACACACACACACACACACACACACACACACACACACACACACACACACACACACACACACACACACACACACACACACACACACACACACACACACACACACACACACACACACACAATTCTACATCCTCCCTCTTTGAGAAATGAATCATGCATTATTGGTGACATTAATTGGCATGCAATTGGTACAAATAATTATTTGCCATACAATTATACATAACTAAATACATATACACAATTATGCCCAGGTTGCTGTGTATTTCACACTGGGTCTAGAAATACGACCAAATCATGTGACATAGAATTTAGAACTAGGTCTAGCAACTGGAAGTGTCTCTGTTGAATGTTCAACATTGGGGACCTCAGGAACAGCATCAGGAATGGAAGTAGAAGTTAAGACACATTGTGCAACAGGAACATTGTCTGGAGTGCTCTGAGATCCAGAGTGTGTATCACAGGAACAATGCTGCGATATTGATTCTGATACAGGAAGAAGATGTCTGGGATTTCTCATGTACTCCACACCCTCAGATTCCACAAAGAAGGATCTCAGCTCGGCACTTATGTATCCTGTTACTTGACCAATCCAGTCGAAACCTTTTGCCATTTGTATCCTCACTGTCTCTTCTTCTTTCAATGGATGAAGAAATCTGCTCGATTTATCATAGATGGACTTTTGGAAAGAATTATTTCTGAATAGTCGGGCTTTGATTGTTTTGTTCTTCTTTGCTTTAGGCCTCAACAAACTGGAACTGATAGGCAATGTTATTCTGGTTTGCCTAGATAGCAGTCTCTGAGCAGGTGAGCCAAGTATATCATCATGGGACATATTTCTGAGACTGAGTAAATTCAAAAAGACATTGGTATAATCACTCTTTGACTTCTCAAGTAATTGCTTTGCACTCTGTACTGCACGTTCAGCTAGTCCATTTGACTGTGGATATTCTGGACTACTAGTAACGTACAAAGTCCCATTCTTTTGCAAATTTCTGAAATAACTGACTGGTAAATTGGGTACCATTGTCACAGATAAGTTTTTTTGGACTTCTATGGACTGAGAATTGATGTTTCAGCTTCGTAATAGCAGCAGTGGACTTTAGGTTAGGTATTAAATCGATCCCAAACCAG
This sequence comes from Protopterus annectens, assembly GCF_019279795.1. Classification (NCBI taxonomy): domain Eukaryota; kingdom Metazoa; phylum Chordata; order Ceratodontiformes; family Protopteridae; genus Protopterus; species Protopterus annectens. Next base: position 91,412,173 of record NC_056725.1, read on the forward strand.
CTCAAATAAGAGTCTACCAACACTAAGTAATGTTGATTGTTCCACTCGAATATATCAGTGGCAACTGTTGACTAAGGTAGTTCAGGAACTTGATTTAGCTGAAGTGGTTCTTTTTGCAAATGTGGTTTAGTACTGTTGCATACTGAACAAGAAGAAAGTACTTTATCAATATATTTTGTTAGAGAAGGCCAAAATACTAGCCCTCTCACCCTTCTTTTGGTAGATTTGGAACCTAGGTGACCACAATGCAAAATCTGGATATATTCACATTGTAAGGAAGCAGGAACAACAATTTTAGGACCTTTGAAAATAACGCCATCTTCCATCAACATCTCATCTCTGTAAGGAAAATAGGATTGTACTTCAGGTGGTACACTAGATTGCTTTGATGGCCATCCAACATTAAGTTGAGCTTTTGCAAAACTGGATCAGTCTTTGTATGATTTCTCAGCTCATCAAGTCTTGTGGTGGAAAAATTATCCACTTCCGAGGCATCAAAGACAAAATTCTCTGCATTAAGGTGTTCTGTTGTATTTTGGGGTGATTTGGATAAGGTATCTGCCAGATAAAGAAGTTTGCCTTTTGTATAGACCATTTTGAATTTGTACTTTTGCAATCTGAGCATCATTCTTTCTTATCTCTCTCGAGCTGAATGCATAGAGTTCTTTAAAATAGTGACTAGAGGTTGGTGATCAGTTTCAATCTGAATAGCTTGACCATAATATAATCATATAACTTTGAACATGAAAATACTGTTACCAAAAGTTCTTTCTCAATTTGAGCATACTGCATTTCAGTTTGGGTAAGAGTTCTAAATGCATAGGCTACTGGTCTGCCTTCTTGAAGAATAACTGCACCAAGACCAAATTTTAAAGCTTCACAAGAAAGGGTTACTGGTTTATTGACATCACAGTATCTTAATGTAGATGGGGTGGCAATTTTCTGCTTAAGGTCTTCAAATGCTCTCTGGTGCTGTTCCAACCAAGATCATGTAACATCTTTGCATGTCAGCTCTCTCAAAGGCACTGTCAACTCACTGAAGTGTGGTATAAACTTGTCTAAATAGTTGCCCATACCAAGAAAACATTGTAGAAATTGAACATTATCTAGTGCTGGGATCTCTAGAATGGCTAATCTAAATTTAAAAGAACATGTAACAATGCATTGGAAGATTTGGAACATAATGATAGAAACTACTTTGACAAAGAAAAATAATTATATGAAAGAAATCAAGAAAAAAAATAGAAGAATTGTTATATAAGCTGTGACGCCCCACCACTGGCCCAGTAATCAAGGAGCTTCAATCCTTATTACTAGCACCAGTGGGTCTACATTAGAACATCGAAGTTTCAAAACTTGAATGTTCTAATATCAAACCCTATTCAGTGAAAGCTGAAAATATCGAAGCAACAGAAAACCTATTTTTTTCCTAGGGAAATAATTTGGTTATCCATTTCTGTTGCTTCGGTATTTTCAGCGCTGTGGTGGAAAGTTATGGGCCGGGTTCAGATAAGTGTGCAATTGAGTGTGGGTTAGGTTAGTTAGGGTTAGGTGCAGGTTAGGTATGTGTGCAATTGTGTGTACATGAGGGTTAGGGTTAGGGCGTGGGTTAGGTATGTGTGCGATTGTGTGGATGTGAGGGTTAGGGCGGGTTAGGTGAGTTAGGGTTAGGGCGCGGGTCAGGTAAGTGTGTGATTGTGTGGACGTGAGGGTTAGGGTGGGGTAGGTGAGTTAGGGTTAGGGCACGGGTGAGGTGAGTGTGCGATAGTGACGGACCTTAGGGTTAGGGTTCGGGTTAAGGTAAGTGGATAGTTAGTGGTGTGTGTATAGTTTAGTGTAGGGTTAGGTGTAAGATTTTAGGTATATGTGTGTGGATTGCTGTTTGTTTGGTGTGCTTGTGTTGTGTGTATGTGTTTTGGAACAGCAAATTTTTTCCATAGGAAAAAATTCACTGTTCTGTATGTTCGATGTTTTCAGCTTTCGCTGAATAGGGTTCGATATTAGAACATTCGAAGTTTTGAAACTTCAATGTTCTAATATAGACCCGCACCAGTGGGGGATGTACATTGGGAGGATGACAGACACACACACAGTATTTCCAGATGCAGCTCTCTGCATCAAGTGCAACTTCCCTTAAGAGCACACAGAGACCACAAGTCAGTCTGGGACTGGTTTCTACCTCTTTCTCCAGATCCCCAATAAGACTCTCCACTGAATACAGCTATAGAGTTGAGATAGCAGCTGAGTGGCCAAGCCAAGACTTCCAGCACCTTCTCTGTCCAACCAGTGCTTCATGTCCCTGCCCAAGTAGTTCACACACACACACACACACACACACACACACACACACACACACACACACACACACACACACACACACACACACACACACACACACACACCTGGGAAAGGCTGGCACAGGTTTGCTAGCTATGTCCCCGTTTGTCCAGACTATAAGGTAGTTATCACTGCCACCAGCCACATCCTTATCAGCTACTTTAAGGCTCTTAACAAAGGGTGTCCAATCTTAATGTGTAATGTTACTATCAATACAAATGGTAGTTTGACCAAGAACAAGACTATTAGGAATGGCCCACAGTGTCACCAAATAAATATGCAAGTACTCTCAGAACTTAAATATGTCTTACAAATATCAGCCACAATGAAAGGTTTAAATATATTTAATAGTAAATAATAAAAAAACAATAAAATATACTCAGTAAATAATCGCAATTACATCAGAGTTCAAAATCACAGAAAATATTTAAAACAAATAAATAAAGAAAATATCTAAGCTATAGTTCGGTATATTCCTGACTGTATCTAAGAGAAATTACTGTACCCTAGTTAACTTACAGAGCAAGCAGGCAGATGTGGTGAGTGGATGTTCTTGTCAGGTCAAAGGCAATACAAAATGCTCAATCCATATCAAATCTCTCTTTCTTTCCCATGTCCATATTTCTTTTTTATACTTTTCAAAAATCTCTAGGTTTTGTTGTTTATATTTTTGCACTTCCTCAGACGTGTCATTTTCCAAACAGATCAAAGTTTCTTGATCTATATACTGATTTCCACAAATCTGTTGTATTAATGAATACAAATTTTTATTTGAAGCTTCTGACAGTTTTTCTTGTGGAAGTATTTTTCTTTCCTCTAATTTCTCTCTTAATCGTTTTATATATCTTGTGTCTGGAAATTCTGGGCTTTTTTGCAAAATAGTAGCAATGAATAATTTATTTCTTATCCTCAATAGTACACTTTATCGTATTTATGGCTCTTCTTTGGCCTATCAGTTTTTGTGATTTTCAGAGAGTTCTTAAATGAATATCCCAAATATTACTGCTGGGATACTTGCAGAATGACATAATTTCTTGTTATCTGACTTCAGTTCCCAGGCTCATAAACAACAGCATTTAGCATCTACCTGTGAAAATATATAAACAAGGGCCCTTCTTAGATCTAAGGCAGATCCTAGAAGTCATAAAACAATAAAATACTTACTCATCTCAAGCCTAGTAATTATTTCTTTTTAGACATCCTGTCTCTGGCTGTCATAAATTAATTTCAATTTTCAGCTATTTTTCTGAAATTAACCTCCTCTGTTCCAGTTTCTATTGTTAAAATATATACATCTAAACAGTTACAATAGTGTATAACATTTATTTTCTAATTCAGCGGGGTACACTGTGGTCACACCTCTAAGTTCAGTACTTTACAAAATATCTCTTCAGCACGCAAGTCTCTACAAACCATCTTATATGAGATACACTTCTAATACATTTGTAACACAAGCATATGAATCATGTTGATATTCACAAATGACATATAATTATTTATAGTATTTATAGGGGGTTAGGTATGATTTTTACATTGAATGTGACTGATTTATGGTCAGACCTTACCAGGGAGGGTCTCATACATAGGGAGGTGCAGTGATTTCCCATGTTGGTGAGTACTAGGTGAAGGACATTCAAGCCCCTTGTGGGGGTGGGGGCTAACTGTTCCAGGCCATTCATGTTTACAAAGTGCAGGAAACTTAGGGTGAGCGTGTTTGAATTCATATATGTATCCCAATCGATGTAAGGATAGTTAAAGTTAACCATGCCAAGGGTGTTTGGCCGTATTATGAGTGACTCAAGTAGGTCCAGGAGGGCACTGTGTGGTTTTCATGGTTCATGTCAGAGGACCTGGAACTAACAATGATGCAGATGGGGGGCCTTTCCTACAGTTATTTGGACTTGAAGTAACTCTAGGGAGTCGTACTGCTTAAGAAGTGTTGAGGTGTGTTTGTCTTTTAGGAAGATGGATGCACCTTCTCCATTAGTTTGTTCACGTTCATTTTGCAGCCTGAACGTGTGCAAGGCATTACAGCCTTTCACAGCTGGAGTACTCTCTGTAGCCCTAAACCATGTCTCTGTGACTACACAAACGGCGACATCTTCCCAAGAAGTGCCTCCATCGAGCATAGTTTCTGATTTAGACTCCTAGCATTAAGCAGCATAACCCTGAGGATGTCTTTTGAGGATATTTTTATGCCAGGAATTTTGTTCTTATGACATTGCCTAAAAAGGCACTATTGGGGAGGCAAGTACCTTGGCCAGTAACCAATAGGCAAAAGATGACAGATGAAGACCATCCCTAGCAAAACAGTGTGATCTGTTGACCATATCATCCCAGGCTGACAAATACAGGATTCCCCCTGGACTGACACCAGTAACTAGGCCAATTGCTGAAGTTGATAATTCTTTTGTTTGTATTGAGGCATCATCCTGGGTGAAGGTAGAATGCTGCTTAGGGCTACAGACATACCTGTCTGGGACACATAATCTGAGAGCTCAGTCATATCTCTCTTCATATAGTCCAGTGAGGTACGTCTCAAGTAATTTACTCCAACATGGAGTATGACAGAGGTGTAACTGTGCTTGTTTGTTGTTGAGAGACTGGAATGTGTGCATGACTTTGCAGATCCTGGCACCTGACAGGCAGCTGACCGTGACTTTGTCCTTGTACAACCTGGTGAGGGGGACATCTGTGTGTCTCAGTATGGATTTGCCTATAACCAAGACACTGGTTTTGAGGTGTTTTGCCTTAAGTGCTTAATGGGTAAGACACAGATACATTTGTTTTTATGTGCAGAGAATTCTGTTGGGACTGTAATGTGTGCAGGTTTGCATTTTTGAGGTCTCTGTTCTTTTGGTAATCTTCTAATGAGTACCTCTGTGGATGTGGGTTTATGTGTTGTGCACTTGGTTTGTTGAGGAGGTAAAGTGTGTCTGCTGACAACCTGATAGATATCTGATTTGTTGTTACCTGAGAGAGAGAGAGAGAGAGAGAGAGAGAGAGAGAGAGCATTTATTCTAGATTCATTATATACTTGCATCTCTCACATATTGTATTTGTAAGTTTAGGAGTACATGGTTATCACTGTACATGAGGCACTAGAACCCTAGCTGTGTAAAAACATAAGTACCTTTATTAAGTATTTAGATGGTTGCTGTTAGCAGAGCAATTTTGTGAGTGGCAGCAAGTGGGTCTGTCTATGAGGGATATAGGTGCCATCCCAGAGGTGACTTTACAATCACTCAACCAGTAGTAAAGGTTGGGCTTGAACAGGGTCATTGAGGAGCACTAGTTATTCTTGTCCCATTTGATTTGCAAATGTCTGGCATTTACAGTAGGGCAGGGTCTGAGACTTCCCTGTAGGTCAGGCATAGGTCACTTCTCAGCAGCTTGCAGGATACTGAGTACAGTGACAGGTCTTTTAGTCTTTCCATGTAAGTGATATTTGGAGGACCTGTGTTCTCCCAGTCACAAATCTCTGTTTTTTTCTCCAATTGCTGCAGTTGTCTGGTGAGGTACAGACAGAAGGTAGCATTATACTTAAAGCCTTGTACTCAATTCATGGTCTGATTAGGGTGGAGTACAACAGAGCTATGACCTCTCTGGTCTTGGATGTGATGTCCATATGTATGAGGTGTGCAATGCAGAATGTGTGTCTCACCACTATGGACACATAGTGATAAAAGTGTAGATTGCTATGAACATGTGTTCACAAGTGTCACAACACTGTGTTTGAGCTGAGAGGGGTGCTATCTATATTATAATTAACAGGGATACTTAATTGCCAAAGGGAACAATAAGGCATTGCTTGCTGTAAGGTTCAGTCTGTGAGTTTGGCACCAATCATTTGTCTCTGTCAGCCCCTTCTGTAAAATGTTACTATCATTGGGGGAATCTGTATGAGTGAGTCTAATTCATAGTCATCTGCAAACGTGGTAAACCACAAGCCATCTACCATGGCCTGCACTTCAGGGAAGCAGTTTGTACACAGTTTATCAGATCATAGGATCATATGAGGTTACTAGGCTATTGGCCCTAAGACCTCTACAAGCCTAGCCATGTTATACCCTTGTTTCCTTATGGGTCAAGATATATACTCCATGTTTGCACATAAATCTAAGATCTACAATGGCTGCCCCTGTCTAAGAGGGACATAGGTGAAACCCCTGGTGTAAATTTATGGTTTCCCATCCAGTTGTCTAGGTTATGCTTAAATAGGGTCATTGAGGAGCTCTGTTTTACATGAATTGGGAGTTTGTACTAGAGGAGTGGCAACCTCTGGGAAACATATCTGTCTCTCCAGCATGTCCTGTTACTATTGCAGGCTAGGATCCCTAGAGTGAGTGAATCTTCTCTCATTGGATTTGCAGATGTGCATTGTTTAATCCAGTATGTCTAAGACAAGGCTTGTTTGATCCAGGCTCTGCTGAGATGCATCATCTCTGGGATGTTTTACAAAATTCCTGAGGCTCCAAGACCAGTCTAAGTGCTTTTTCATAGGTAGGCTATTGGCCCTAGGGCCTACATAAGCCTAGCCAAAAGGTACCCTGGCTTTCGCCACCCAAGAAAATTATTTACCTGTGCTGTTGTCGAGCAGAGCCACAGAATTGATCCCTGGGGTGAATTTCCTATTTCCCATCCAATCATCAAGATTTTTCTTGAAGAGTGCTAATGAGGAGCTTTGTTTGATATAGATAGGTAGCTTGTTCCAGAGTATGGGAAGTCTCTGGGACAGAAATTTATCCCTCCACCATGTTCTCTTTATTGTGGTGACAAGGTTTAGGTCCCTAGAGCGTGTAGCTCAGAGAGATTGGGATTTCTTTAAGTGGAGCATGTCCAACAGTACTGGGTTTCACATAGCTTTGTATGTTAGGCAGAGATCGCCTCTGAGAAGGCGATATGCGACGGAGTAAAGCTCTAGTTTTTTGCAACGGTCTGCATAGGGCATCTGTTTGAGGCTGGTAATCCTCTTTGTGAGGTATTTCTGCGGCCTTTCCAGTTGTTATAGATGTCATGTGAGGTACATACCAAAAGGGGCATTGTACTCTATAATGGGTCTAATGAGTGATGAGTACAGGGGAAATTTGACCTCTTTTTTCCTGGATGAGAAACCTTCTGTTATGGTGTGCCATGTAGAAAGATTTCCTGACTACTGAGGCGATGTGATTATCAAAGGAGAGACTACTGTCCACCTGTCTCCCAAGGTCTCTTATCACACTTTTGGTGATAAGTAGACTACCGCCTATGTGGTAGTTCATGGGTACAGAGTTTTTACCAGAAGGGATGACAATGCACTTTTTGGCATTGAGCTTGAGGCCATGGCTTGACACCAGGCATCTGTCTCAGTGAGGCCCTTTTGTAGAATGTCCACATTGCTAGGAGTTTCAGTTATGGATCCTAGTTTGCAGTCATATGTGAACTTCGTTAGCCAAAGACCTTCTGTGTTAGCCTGTACTTCAGAGAAGTAGAAAAACAGGAGAGGACCCAGGACTGAACCCTGTGGTACTTCACTTGTCACTGATCTAAAGTCAGATTTGGAGTCTGCTACTTTCACAGTGTGGGTTCTGTCCCATCTTGTGACATAGGGATTGATACCTAGTTTAGTGAGTTTATCTATAATTCCTTAGTGGGGGATGATGTCAAAAGCCTTGGCAAGATCTAGATAGGCTGTGTGAACCACCTTACCCTCATCTATGGCTTTAGTGACTGCTTCAAAAAAGTCTATCAGGTTTAGGAGACATGATCTGCCTTTTACAAACCTGAACTGGGTAAGGTCCTGAGTTTGGAGATTACCAATGTCTTTGTTTATAAGTCCCATGATGATACATTCCACGAACTTACAGACCAGGCTCATCAGGCTAATGGGGCAGTAGTTTCTGGGTCCAAGGTGGATCCCCCTTTGTGGAGTGGGATAACCATCTCTGTGTGCCATTCAGTGGGCACAAAGCCTGAGGTGAGGCTATGATTGAACATGGTACTTAGGTGAGGTGCCAGTTCATTCTGTAGTTCGTGTAGCACACAGCCTGGGATGTTGTCAGGTCCCATGGATGCTGTGTTCTTGGCTTTGGAGAGTGTGTTTTTTACCTGTGCAGCCGTGATTACAGGAACTTTGCATTCTACCGATATAGAGCTGGGCCCTTTAGGGGGTGAGAGGGGGTAAAATTAGCACTGAACCTATCTGCCAGGATGTTGGCAATATCAGTTGGTTCTGTATATTTGGTGCCATTGTGCTGTAAGGCAGAGCACGTCTGAGTGTTGCCATTGAGATTCTTGACATAGCTATGGAATGCTTTGTGGCTGTCTTTAGAAACAGTGGCGATTTTGTTTTTGTAACTAGCTTTGGAGGATTTTATGATGGATCTCAGCTTCTTACTCAGGCTGACCAGGGAGTTCCTCCAATCATGGGAGTTTACTCTTTTTTGCAGCAGTTTCTAACTTCTGTTGTAGAGTTTGTTTATGGCAGGGGACCACCAGATTGGCTTCCTTTTTTTGGAGGTTCTGTTAGGGATAGCACAATCCATGCACTCGTGTAAGTGCCTATAAAGTGCATTTGCGTACGATTCAGCAGTCGTACCTCTATTTTCCATCTGCATGGGTGTTGTGAAGTTTGCCACTTCTGTCTTAAGAAGCGTGAAGTTGGCTTTGGAGACATTTTTTACGGTGGTTTCCCTAATGGCAGGTGGGGGTGGGATGTGGATGTCTAGGGTGATTAGCTTGTGGTTGGATCTGACCAATGAGAAACTGACCTCTGGTGTGGAGCACTGGTCGCCCATGTTGGTAATGACCAGGTCTAGGATATTGCTGCCACTGGTGAGGGTGTGGATAAGTTGATCCAAGGCATTGGAATTTATGAATTCCAAAAAACATTGAGCAAAAGAGTTGGTACATGAGTTGTTTTCCCAGTTAATGGTGGGGTAGTTGAAATCGCCCATTATTAGGGTGTTAGGTTGTACCCTAATATTTTCCAGTGCATCAAGAAATGAGGAGTGGTAATCCTGGGGCATGGTGGGGGATCTGTAGCAAGCTAGAATTTGGATTGTAGCCTTGTCCAGAGTTAGTTGCACTTGGATAATCTCAGATGCATTATGCTGAGCAACTAGCCTGGAGGTGTGGATATCCTTAATGAATATGAACACGCCTCCACCTTTAGTGTTTTGGTCCAGGTTAGGTGGCCGAAAGGTGTGGTATGAATTATAGCCTGGTAATGTAGAGGTGCTCTCTGGAGCCTTGAACCAGGTCTCTGTCACTGCACAGATGTCGATGTTCTCCAATTTAAGGAGTGCCTCAAGTGAGTGCATTTTGAGGTTTAGACTTCTAGCATTGAGTAGCATTACCCACAGATTTTTCTTGCTTGTACCTGTTACGGTGGAGAACTTGTTATTTGAGCCTTGCCTAAAAAAGGCACTATAGGGGTGGCAAGAGCATTAGCCAGTATCCAGAATCCCAAGGGCAACAGGTGCAGGCCATCTCTGGCAAAGCATCATGGTCTGTCGATCATGTCATCCCAGGCTGACAGATACTGGATCCCTTTAGAATGGCACCAGAAGCTTAGCCAATTGTTGAAGTCAATCATTTTGTCCTTGTACTGTGGTATCATTCTGGGTGATGGCAGGATGCTACTTGGAGCTAGGGTCATACCTGCCTAGGCTACAAGATCGGAGAGCTCCTTCATGTCTCTTTTCATGTAGTCAAATATCCAAAAGTGAAAAAGCCAACACAAAGGCTACAATCCAAATTCAGTAACCTTTCATTTGATACTCACGTTGCCAAGGTAGTTAGGAAGACCTTCTACATTGCCCACCTGATAATGAAGGGATTCACATCTAGATCAAGGGAAGTCATCGTCCCCCTGTACTCATCACTCATCAGGCCAATGATTGAGTATAATGCCCCATTCGGAATGTATCTGACACGACACCTGCAGCAACTGGAAAGGCCCCAAAAGTTCCTCACCAAAAGGATAAAGGGTCTCAAAAATATGTCCTATGCTGCCCGACTGAAGGAACTTCAGCTCTACTCAGTCGCTTACCGTCTGCTCAGAGGTGACCTGTGCCTGACATACAAGGCCATGTCCAACCCAGAATTGATGAACATGCTTCACCTCAAAAAATCTAGATCCCTCAGAACTACAAGGGCGGGAAACTTAAACCTTGACACGGTTATAAATAGGACATACTGGAGGGACAGATTCATCACCCAGAGACTCCCTATGCTGTGGAACAAAATCCCGGTACATGTGAGGCAGAGCACCTTGCTGGCTTTGTTCAAGAGAAATCTTGACCAATGGATGGGAGATCGCAGATATACCCCAGGGATTATCTCAGTGTCACTGCTTGACAGAGGCACAGCAAAATAATGGGCATAGTATCCTCCAAACTAAAGGGGTGGCGAAAGCCACAAAACTCTGGCTAGGCTTATAAATGCCCTTGGGCAGATAGCCTAGTATGAACCTATGAACCTATAAAGGTGTATCAGGTGCAACTTTTAATAAAAGGTTAACACATACAGACTGGTTTCGGAATACATAAAAAAGCCTTCCTTATGTGGCGGATCCTGGAACTCGACAGGCAGCTGACAGTAATTTTCTCCTTGTTTAGCCTGGTGAGTGGAACATCAGTGTGCCTGACTATAGAGTAACCTGTCACTAGAGTGTTGGGTACGTTGTTATGCCTTATGGGCTATTTAGTGGCACACTGAGTTTGTGGGCTATGTGTCATTTGGGTTGTGTTGTGGGGGGGTGGAGGTTGTTTGCGTTTCTGCTTTGGAGGTCTCTGTTGCTTGGGCAGATTTTAATGAGAGCCTCCGTGAATGTAGGTGTGTGATTTGTGTTTCTATGTGTGTGTTTTGGTGGTGTAGGTTTTGAGGGACTATGCGATGAGTGTGGTGTGGTGCAAGTATTTATCCTCCCCTCTTGACTGTCTAGTCCAGTCTTGGGTGAAGAGAGCTTTGCTTCCAGTTCGGCTATATAAGTGCATCTCTTTTTTGTTTCTCTTTTTCATTTACTTTCACTTATTTTATTGCATTTGCACTTGCCTATCATTTTTATCTGTGCATCATTGCTAATTTATCACATTTGCATGGTTTTAAAGCAATTTACTGAATAACTGCATTTCATTACTGTTTAACTGTATTTCATTGCTGTTTACTGCATTTCATTACTGTTTAACTGTATTTTTTCATACTGTGAGTTCTATTTTTATCTGTAAGTGGTTAATCTGTTATTGTCTGTGAGTTTTACTGTGTTGTTAACCCTTAAATTGAGTAGCATAGTCGGGATACAGGTTTAATGCATCCAGAGCCTTCTGTGTTTCTGGCAGCCATCTTGCATTGGTAGGGACCTATCTTCTCTGCTAGTGAGAGTAGCAGGGCTACCTGCACCTTGTCTGGCACAGGCTGATTGGTAAAGAAAGCATGGACTAGTAGGATTGGCTAGATTTTTGCGTTACTAAAATCTTCTATTTTTTTGTGGTATTTAAACCCCGCATTTGAGCTGGTTAGGGCTTGTTTGCACACCACACACTGCAGCTGCACTGCTTTTAACCCACTGCAAGTTATTCCAGCTACAAATTTTCCCTTAGTAGCACTTGTTTGATCACCTAGTAGTACTCATCTTAGACCTTCCACCCTTTACCCCCTTAGCTCTCTCTCTCTCTGGCTTCTCTCTCCCCCTCAGATTCTGACAAATTTGGATGAACAATTTCCTAAGGCTTCTCCTGCCAGTCTGATTGATATAGACATCCTGAGACAGTGTAGCAACTGCCTCATGTACTCGGACAGCCCTCTACTACTACCACCTAGGAACACAATTTGTGAGAGATGCAATTACATTAACAACCTACAGTCTCTGCTCTCTCTCCCTCACAACCCAGTATATCTGGCACTGTGAAGAGTGCTACTGCAGAGGGACTATTCTGGATCCCAGTATAAGTCAGAGGCTTGGGACAGTTTGGCCTGGGCTGTAACCAGTGGCACCAGCATCCCCTGCACTGGTGAACAAAGTAGGCATAATTTCAGTGACCTCCGAAGGAGGAAGAGGGATACCTTCGACTGTTGTATTGGGGAATTTAGGACTATGGACATCCCACACCTGTGTAAGTATCAACTACAGAGAGCACTTGTAAGACATAAAAGCTGAATATAGGCAATATTGATATTCATAATGGCATTCTGCTCTGTTCTGTTCTTTTCCCATGGCTGCCATAGAAAAGGCGGTCAGTGTTAGGACCCATGGTGCTAGATTTGTGAAGATGAGGGAGGCATGTGGTATGCATGCAGAAGAAGAGTTGTGTTATTGTAGCATTAAAAGTTAAAGATGGCTTTTTTGATATTTTATAGAGTTGTATTAAATTGAGCATACATATCTCATCTGTAAAAACAAGTATGAATGCATAAGTTTGTAGCACAATCCAAGAGTACAATATTAGACTTCAATCGGAGGTGGTGGGTTCAAATACTACACTTCCCAAATATACAATAGTGTTAATTCTATAATTATGTGTAACTTAAAGGTTTAAAGTAAAAGCTCTACCAGTGGCACATACACCCTACTGTAAACTGTAATCTGTATAATTGGAACACAAATATGTGCAATATATGCACATATAAAGGAGTACTTGCTGCAATCTGTAGTATAGTGTGTATCTGTTAGGAGCTGATAGTCTTACAAGTAAAAGTTATCTGTCAGGGGGTGGTATTATTAGGAGTAAATGTTAAGATAATAGAGTCAAATAATTGTATTATTGCACTGTATGTCACATATGAAGGTACTAATCTCATCTCTTTTTTTTTTCCTTACCCAAACCCTTATCTTTGTTTTTTTATTTATTTTTTTATTTTATGTTTTATTTTATTACATGTCATCAAAATGTGTCCATGTCATTCACGTGTACTAATCATGAAATGCTCCACAGCACAGCGGGATAGGCATGACCCACAGGACCCGCTTTCCCCCACTCCACCAGCTATGGCACCATTGCCCAGAATGTCTGGGAGCCAACCTGGCAGCACTACCTCTGCTACCCCTGCACTACCTGCCCCCTCAGGTAGTCCTGTCCTGGAGGATAGTCCAGTGGCTCCCTCCGAGAGCAGTGGTAGAGGTGGTGAATTTATCACCTGCACCAATTTGCCAGGGATGGTGCTTAGAGTTGTGTGCCACACTGTTGGTGCACCCCTACACTGGCTGGAGAGGCTGATCTCCCTCATTTTACATAATACCAGGAGGAGGAGGAGACATCAAGTGCTCCAGCCAGTGGTGGAGTGAGGTGACAGTGATGATAGTCCTGTGGGTAAGGACTCAATTCTCATGGTCACTCAGCTTGATGATCATGGGTCCTGGATTTCCCCACCCTGACCCCATACATGGTGTCCACTGACCTCGTGTCCATCACCATCCCTGTCTTTTGTCTTGTTTGTCTTGTCTGTCTGCAATTGCTCCCACACCTACCCAACTTACCAGACCCTGACACACCTACATCCCTTCCCCAACATTCCCCTCTCTCTCTCTCTGGCTTTCACTCTCTCTCTCAAAAAAACAAAAACAAAAAAAAAAAAAAGCAAAAATGGGCACCTGTCCCACAAAAAAAAATTGTCACATATATGGCTCTCCATTTCACACGCGTTCTCTTGACATACATGATTCAGTCCAATTGGCTATACAACATGACTGTGTTATGGTCACCCCTCTCTCTGGAGGTGACAGTCCAAATTCAGCTAATATTCTGCATATATTATCAGTTTTTACTGTTAAAGAAATGGATAGCTATGGTTCTTACTAGCTCACTCCTGCACATTCCCGTATTGCTTTCCATGTGTTCTCTCCCTGCTTGCCCCCATTTCATCACTGTCCTATCTACCCCATTTCTTTTCTTTAATGCATTACTGATGTGCACCATAGGGCAGCAACGGTAATACAAATGTATTTAAAAGTATTACATAAAGTTGCATTCAAACCCAGTACAATCTGACCCCAAAAAGGAATTTATCATGCCATTAAGTGGATTAACACATGCTGAGTCTGTTAAGTAGCAAGTGTATTCCAGAGACTTGGTACTAAATGTCAGACTTTAGCAATGCTGGAGAAGAAATGGATCCCTTCCCTTTTTGGGCTCCATGTTTGCATGGGGTGTACATCATGCACTATTGGTGACTGGCAGCAAACAAGTGCAGTTACCCCTGAACAATTCAGCTTAACACAACTGTGGTATGCCAACACCCAGAAGCACATCTTGTATAAATAATTCATGTCATTGCATTATCACTCTGTAATGAAAAGTATTTTAAAGTATGGCATGCACCTGTATTTGAACCTAGTGCCATCTGGCCCCCCAAAAAAATATAAAAGGAATGTATCACTGCATTAATATGCCCTGCCAGAGAGTCAGTTATGTAGCAGGAGTATTCCAGAGACTCAGTACCAACTATCAGACTTTAGCAATGCTGCTCACATTTGCCCACCATTTACCTATGCACAAATATATGTATCTCACATGCTTATGCATGCGTATGCACTTTACTAACCATCACACAAACCTGCTGCTTGCTGCGTTATGGAAATGTGTGTATATTATGTTATATTACTATTGTTTACTGTTCATTTCCTTTGTATAACATAGGATCATAGGATCATAGGAGGTTACTAGGCTATTGGCCCTGAGGACCTTATAAGCCCAGCAAGAGTTTAGCCCATGTTTGGACAAATCAGCACCTGATGCCCCTGTCCAGCAGGGACACAGGTGGAATCCCAGGGGTATATTTTCTGTTTCCCATCCAGTCATCCAGGTTGTGCTTAAAAAGGGGTAAAGAGATACTCTGCTTGATGTGGAGAGGGAGTCTGTTCCATAGATGGGGGAGTCTCTGGGACACTAATCTGTCCCAACAACAAGTCTTGTTGATGTCACAGACCAGGTTGAGGCTGCATGTGTGGGTTACTTGAGTGGAGCTTTACTTGTGGATATGCAGCAGTCCCATCAAGGTGGGGTCCATGATCTCCTTGTATGCCAGAGAAAGGTAACCTTCAGAGGAGTCTGTATGAAACTGAGTAGAGTATTTGGGCTTTTAGCCTATCTGTGTATGGTAGATGGCTGAGGCCCTGGATTCTCCTAGTGAGGAACTACTGTGGTCTCTCCCACTGCTGCATGTGCTTTGCAAAGTATATGCCAAAAGGGGCATTGTACTCAATAATGGACCTTATAAGGTAAGAATATAGGGATGTCATGACCTCCTTGTCCCTGGATGAGATACCCTTACTTATGAGGTGGGCAATGAAGAAGGCTTTTCGTATAATGGAAGCAACATGTTGGTTTAAAGTCTGTTTGCTATCAACCTGGGTGCCCAAGTCCCTCACAACTAATTGCGTGCTTAGGACATTGTTATTAAAGTGATAATTTGTGGAACGTCACTCTCCCCAAAGAGGGTGATGATGCATTTTTTGGTATTCAGCTTGAGGCTATGTTTCTAACACCAGTCATTTGTCTGAGTAAGACCCTCTTGGACGATGTCCACATCACTAGGGGAACTGATGACATCACCCAGCTTGCAGTCATCTGCAAACTTCATCAGCCATAGCCCACTGGTTTTGGCCTGCACCACAGAAAAGTATATCCCAAATAACAGAAGCCCCAAGATCAAACCCGGGGGTATGCCAATTGTTAAAGGTCTACTGCTTGATGTGGCTTCCCCTATATTGACTAGATGGGTTCTATCAGTGAGCCAGTTTGCTACCCATCTGGTAACATATAGATTGTTGCCTAGTTGAGAGAGTTTATCTATTATGCCTGTGTGAGGAATAGTGTCAAAGGCTTTGGCCAGGTCAAGGTAGGTGGTGTGCACTGTCTTCCCTCATTCATGCCTTTGGTGACTGTCTCAAAGAAGTCAACAAAATTTAGCAGACATGACCTCCCTTTGACAAAGTCAAACTGTATGGGATCAGGTGTTTGGAGGTTGCCAATGTCCTTGTTAATGAGGTCCATGATAATCCATTCCATGGCCTTGCAGATCAGGCTAGTTAGGTTGATGGGTCTATAATTTTTCAGATTAGTGGATGCTCCACCTTTGTGTAAAGGGATGACAGTGGCTGTCCTCCACTCAGCTGGGATGAAGCCAGTACTCAGGCTTTGGCTGAATAGGGTGCCTAATGGTGCTGCAAGTTCCTGCCTAAGTTCACGTAGGATGCAGCCTGGAATGTTATTGGGTCTCATGGAGTCTATATTTTTTGTCTTTGAGAGAGCTGTGATGACCTTTTCCCTAGATATAAGGAGAAGGGGCAGGTACTGGGGTTGTCCTGATTTACTGATGGGTGGACAGAGGGGTAACACTTTTGGTGAATCTGTCAGTCAGTAAGTTTGCTATATCTACAGCATTTGTATATATGGTGTCCTTGACCACCAGTTCTGAACAGATCTGGGTGCTTCCTTTGAGGTTGTGAACATATGTAAAGGCGTTATAATTGTCTCTAGTAGATGTGGCCAATTTGGACTCGAAGTTTGCTTTGGATGATTTCCCTAGTGCTCTTATTTGTTTGTTTAGGCTAAGGAGACATTACTTCCAATTGGGCACCTGCTCCTTCTTGGTCTTGGACAGCATTTTTTTTCCTTTTGTTATAGAGTTTATTTATTGCAGATGTCCACCAGACAGGTTTACTCTTCCTTGCGGAAGATGATTTAGTCCTGTCGGGTATTCCGGATTCCATGCATCTATATAAATGCTCATATAGTGCTTTGGTGTAGTTTTGGATATTGGTGCCAGTTCCTACAGAGGAGGAGGGGGCTGTGAAGCTGTTTGTACCATCCCTCAGGAGGCTGTAATCAGGTTTGGAGATGTTTTCATGTGTGACTCCAGCTAGAGGGGGTTGGAGGAGATGGTGACTTCAAAAGTGACCACTTTATGGTTGGTTCTTACCAGGGAGGATGATACTATAGGGATGCTGCAGTGGTCACTCATGTTGGTTAATACCAAGTCCAAGATATTATCACCTCTTGTGTGGGTATCGACTAGCTGTTCCAAGGCATTTGTATTGACAAAATCAAGGAATCTCTGAGCATTTGTGTTCTGGTATGAGTAGTTCTTCCAGTCTATGTTTGGGAAATTAAAGTCATCCAGGATCAGGGTACAGGGTTGAATCTTGATAGATTTGAACAAGGCCAAATAGGCAGATTGGGAATCTTGAGTCAGATATGGTGGCTGGTAGCTAGCTATGATTTGAATAGGGGTCTTGCCAATGGTTAACTACACCTGGAGTGTCTCCTGTGCATCATACTATTTGACGAGCCTGGAAGTGTGTATGTCTTTAATGTATATTGAAACTCCACCTCCTTTGGCTTTACTGCCCACAGTTTGGGGTCTGAATGTATGATAGGATAAGTAACCAGGTAAGGCTGGGGTGCTCTCCCCAGCTTTGAACCAGGTAGAAACATTACAAACAGAGGGCCCTATTTAACTGTATGCCACATATTTAAAATACAGCCACGTGTTGGCACTCTCCAAACATTACAACTCCAAGGTCTCAGTACTTTTTACACACATATATCAATCACACTACAAAATGTAATATAAAATGTGTGGTAAGCAATGCACATCAATTTGGTAACATACAGAACTACAGCTATTGACCCACACAGCTAAAATGCAAAGCTAGTGCAGGACTCAGAATGGACCATATCCACAGGGACATAGGTGACCTTCAACACAATTGACCCTACCCATTTTAGTTTGTCAAGGCTAGATCTTGTTTATTGACCCGTGTGAACTTCTTGGATACTGATCCCAAAAACCTGGATGAGGGATAACAGGACATACCTCCTACGTTGAGTTATTCAAAACCTTTGACACTACCCCCTATTCATGTCTCATAGTGAAGATCTCCCATCTGGGAATTAGGCCATACAGTACAGATGGATAGCCAACTGGCTCAAAAACAGAACACAAACTCCCAGAGTTGGGGACTGAACCTCCACCACTAGCCTACTCACCAGTGGAATACCACAAGGATCTGTGCTGGGCTCTCAACTGTTTGGGAAATACTTCTCTGAAGCCCGGGCAACAGTAGATGGCCTATGGTTTACCAAGTTTGCTGATGACCATTAACTGGACACACTCATATAGAGTCCCCCAATGAAGGTACATATTGCAGTAGGGGTTGACACAGACTAATGATTGGCAACAAACTCACGGACTGAACTTTAAGCATACAATGACTCTTTGTCACCTTTGTCAAAAAAGTACCCTTGTTAATTATTATATACACAGCACCCCCCCTAAGCTCAAACACAGTGGTGTGAGACTTGGAAGCACATGTTGATAGCTATCTACACTTTCATCACTATGTGCCCATAGTGGAGGCACACACAATCTGCACTGTACACATACATATGGACATCACATCCAACACTATGGTAGTCATACCTCTGCTGTACTCTACCCTTATCACAACAATAATGGAGTACAATGCTCATATCTCTCTGTACCTCACCAGACACTTGCAGCAATTGGAGAGAACACAGGGTTGTGCCTGGGAGACTCCTAAGCCTCCAAACTTGATATACATAGAAAGACTGACATACCTGACACTGTACTCGGTATCATGCATGCTGCTGAGAGGTGACCTATGGATGTCCTGCAGAGCAGTCTCAGACCCTGCCCTTCTGGAAATGATGGAAATCTGCAATTCATATGGGACAACAATAATTTGTTCCTGCTTTTTCAACCTCACCTGTGACATAAACAGAACATGCTGGGCAGACAGATATATCCCACAATGATTCAGACTCCTCTGTAAAAGGCTCCCACTGCATGTGAAGCAGTGCTCCTCAATGACCCTGTTCAAGCACAACCTTGACAACTGGTTGAGGGATTGTAAAGTCACCTCTGGGCTCACATCTATGTCCCTCATGGACAGGACCAGTTGGTGCTGCTCACAAATATGCTCAGCTAAAAACGACCATTCAACTATGCTCAATAAAGGTACTTGTGTTTTTACACACCTAGGCTTCTACACATGCTGGTGCTATTAGGCTACTTGCCCCATATGAACCTATGAAGCTATGTGCTTATGCAGACCTCCCAACCTGTTG
The DNA here is from genome assembly GCF_019279795.1 of Protopterus annectens. NCBI lineage: Eukaryota > Metazoa > Chordata > Ceratodontiformes > Protopteridae > Protopterus > Protopterus annectens. Next base: position 91,431,579 of record NC_056725.1, read on the forward strand.
CCCCCTACATGGCCTGCTGATGTCAAGTACTAAAAGTTCACCAGCACTCTTGTAGAAATCAGACTTGTGCCATGGTGCTTGCATTAAGTACTGTGTTCTGTAGTCCATGTACTTAAATAGGTAGGCGTTCTGTTCTCACTGCAGTCAAATTGGTGTGTGTGTGTGTGTGTGTGTGTGTGTGTGTGTGTGTGTGTGTGTGTGTGTGTGTGTGTGTGTGTGTGTGTGTGAGAGAGAGAGTCTGGACAACAGAGCAGAAGTATGCATCCCACAGTTACTGCTCCTATGCCATACAATGACAGTATTTTGATATTTGCTCATGTCTACACATCTATTTCATATAGGCCTCCCAACCTCTTGTCTCCCACATGACCTGCTGATGTCATCCACTATAAATTCAGCTGCACTCCTGTATAAATCAGACTTGTGCCATGGCACTTGCATTAAGTATTGTGTTCTGCGGTCTGTGTACTTAGATATGTAGGGGTCTGTTTTCACTGCAGTCAACTTGGTGTGTGTGTGTGTGTGTGTGTGTGTGTGTGTGTGTGTGTGTGTGTGTGTGTGTGTGTGTGTGTGTCTAGACAGCAGAGCAGAAGTGTGTATCCCACAGTTACTGCTCCGGTGCCATGCAATGACAGTATTTTGATACTTGCTCATGCTTACACATCCATTTCATACAGGTCTCCCAACTTCTTGTCTCCCACATGGCCTGCTGATGTCATCCACTATAAGTTCAGCTGCACTCCTGTATCAATCAGACTTGTGTCATGGCACTTTCATTAAGTACTGTGTTCTGTAGTCTGTGTATTTAGATAGGTAGGGGTTCTGTTCTCACTGAAGTCAACTTGTGTGTGTGTGTGTGTGTGTGTGTGTGTGTGTGTGTGTGTGTGTGTGTGTGTGTGTGTGTGTGTGTGTGTGTGTGTGTGTGTGTGTCTAGACAGCAGAGCAGTAGTGTGCATCCCACAGTTACTTCTCCAATGCCATGCAATGACAGTATTTTGATACTTGCGCATGCCTACTCATCCATTTCATACAGGCCTCCCAACCTCTTTTCTCCCACATAGTCTGCTGATGTCATCTATTATAAGTTCACCTGCACTCCTGTATAAATCAGACTTTCACTGTGGTGCTTGCATTAAGTACTGTGTTCTGTAGTCTGTGTACTTTGACTTGGAGTGTGTCAGATAACACTTTACAGCTGATGACATCAGCAGTGTTTGTTGAGAAGATAACAGTGTCCCACACACTGGTATAAAATGCTCTCTGTAATGTCAAACAACAGCACACACACACACACACACACACACACACACACACACACACACACACACACACACACATGTGACTGCAGTGAAAAGAAACGCCATACCTAAGTACACAGACTACAGAACACAGTACTTTATAAAAGCATCACAGCTTAAGTCTGACTCGGAGTGTGTCAGACAATACTTAATAGCTGATGACATCAGCAGTGTGTGTTGAGGAGAAGATAACAGTGTCCCACATGCTGGTGTAAATACTCTCTGTAATGTCAAGCAACTGTTCACACACACAGTTGACTGCAGTGAGAACAGAACTCCTATCTATCTGTCTTGAACTGTGGCATTTGTGTAAAATACTATGTTCTGTAGTCTGTGTACTTAGGTAGGGGATTTCTTCTCAATGCAGTCAACTGTGTGTGTGTGTGTGTGTGTGTGTGTGTGTGTGTGTGTGTGTGTGTGTGTGTGTGTGTGTGTGTGTGTGTGTGTGTGTGTGTGTGTGTGTGTGTGTGTGTGTGTGTGTGTGTGTGTGTGTGCGTGTGTGTGCGCGTGTGTGTGTGTGAGCTGTTGCTTGATATTACAGAGAGCATTTCACACCAGTATGTGGGACACTGCTGATGTTATCACCTATATCACATTTTTGGATATGCAGTACTCCCACCAGGGCTGGGTCAGAGACCGGCCTGGGGGTCAGGCAGAAGTCATCTCTCCCATACAATAAAGTTTACAGTGACATGGCTTTTGATCTATCCACATAGATCATGGCATGATGAGAAGGCCCTTTGTTATTTTGCTGGGAAGCCCTGTGGTCTCTCCAGCTGCTATATATGTCTGGTGAGGTACATGTAAAAAAGAGCTGTAATGAGGTTTGACTTCAGTGCTGTCATACAATCCTAAGATCTCACTATGATGGCATGACTTATGATGTGCACAACATAGGCTTTCAATAGCAATGTGGAGACTTGGTGGTCAAAGTTCAGATTGCTATCTAAATGTGTTCCCAGTGCTTGCATCACTGGGTTTCTGCACTGCAGGACTGCTGTTAATGCTATGATTAAGATGGAACTCCACATTTCACACAGACATTATAAACACACATTTTTGCATTTATTTGTTGATCGTGTGCCTTTGTCACCATTCAGTTGCATGTGTTAGCTCCTACTGTACTACGTTATTACCATTGGTGGACTCAATGATTGCACACAATATGCAAGAATCAGCAAATCTGGTAAGCCAAAGGCCATACACTTTAGCCTGAACTGTCAAGAAATACAGTTCAAACAGTGAAGGGTCAAGCATAGATCCCTGGGGTTTGCCAATGGTGACAACTCTACTGGTAGAGGTCAATTCACCAACTTTCACATGATGTGTTCTGTCAGTGAACCAATTGTTTACCCATCAACTGACATAAGGTTTAATCCCCATCTTGGAGATTTTTTCACTGATACTTGCATGTGTGATTGTGTCAAAACCCTAGGCCAGATCACAATAGGTAGTATGCATTGCTTACCTTCATCCAGGCCTATCACATGGAATCAATGTGCTGTCATAACATCCCAGATCACCTATGGTGTGACCCAGCACATACATCTTCCTGATATGGTTGAATACACAGTCCAACATACCCTCCACATGACCTATGTTCCCATACAAGGATGTAAACCAACACGCATCCACCTGAGTTGGGGGACAGCACCTGATGCATGCATGTGTAGAGATATTCTGACTCTCCTTGACTTTGAGGCAGACAAACATATCATCATGGACAGACCATTGTGAATTGTTACTACCACATCAGGTCCACTACATCTGATTGATGTCCTCAACGAGATCATTAAGGGCATGCTTGATGACAACAGTATCATCTTGTGGAACTTTAACCTGTCAAGGCATTTGAGACAAAGCCACACTGAGGTATTCAATCAACACTGTCATATATGGCCATAAACAGCTAAATGGGTATACCAGTGTATGACATACGTGGATCTCACTATGTCGAAATGTGCAACATGACATATATCTCAGGTCCACTGATCAGGTTGGTACATCAGGGGTGTCTGCTAGGCCCTTTCTTGCCCATTAGTTAAGTGACAGACATCAAAGATGACATATACACGCTGTGTCAAAACAGCTGTCTGAAGGACTACAGCCTGTGGGCAATCACTGACTCCAAATGTGATATTAGTATAATACAGACAGTATCAACACATACCAGAGATTGCTGCCACATCCATGACAACACCTGAATTGACAAGAAACATGGAAGGATTTAGTGACTCAGGTAATGGACACACCACATGTGGACATCACACCCTATAATCAGATCAATAGGTACGTGACCTGTGTCCTGGAGTGGGGGGTTAGTGGTACATCCACCAGCATGTGGCCACAGTGCTGACTACTCCCTTGAATGTAACACAAGTACTTGTTATGTGAAGGACATGCACATTAGAGGCCATAATAACTTCATGGTTCCCAGCCTTCATCACACCAATAACTGTTCAATGCACCCTTCTTTATGTACCACCCTACACATCTTCTAGTAATGTGTAACTGAAGTGTACCAACTTTGTCACAGTGTGCTGTCATGCAGCGTATTGGCCATACCTAGGTATTCTTTCTGTGGAGTATACATGACTGTTTGATGGTGTGGAACACCAATCAAGTTGTTACACTAGATGCATGTGTGCTGCCTGTTCAGCTTATGCACACACTGCCTACATAGGTGTTTGACAACATTAATGGCATGTATATCATTCGTGACATTGTGGATTGAGCCATAGATATATGCTATGCACACAAGACAACTAGCCTGTATTGCCCATACTGTCACATACAGGTATAGCAGTGCCCCTCGTAACACCTCCTGCAGATATTACAGTACCAGGACAGTGTGCGTGGTTACTCTCATAGAGAGTGGATGTATCATAATAGTTGTTCGAGTGTGTGCATTCAGGCTCATCTATTATCACTCCACATCACATATGTTTTGTCAGAGGCATGGGATTAGTGATGGCATTATTCTGATATTGTCTATGATTGTGGTTGGTTCTTGTAATGTTTGCCATGATCCTTTACCTGTGGCCACATTGCTAGAGACCTCTGCTGAGAGTATACTCATATTCAGGTATATTAGTTTGCACAGTTTCCCAGTAGGCACCCTACCCCAGCTGTCTGTCAGATCCCTGATAGGATCTATATTATATTTGACAGCTGAAAATGTCGACTCTGACTTGTTCGACACCAAAATGTTGAACTACAAAATTAGCGAATGGCCAAATTACCGATTTATTTCCAGTGGAAAGAAATCGGTTGGCTAAACACCAATGGCACGCATAAACAAATATTTAAGTGGGGGGCTTTGCCCCCCACACCCCTCTACTTAAATATTCTAACTCTGAGACTGCACTACACTCAGGGAAAGGGCAGGTGTCAGAGAACGGCCAACCTATTTCTTTCTGTTGGAAAGAAATTGGTGATTTGGCCATTCTCTAATTTTGTAGTTCGACATTTTGGTGTCGAAGAAGTCAGAGTCGACATTTTCAGCTGTTGACAATATAATATAGACCCCCCTGACAGATGTCCTCTGAATTATTCATGTAAGGATGCTTACTTCACACATACACATCCTCCCCATTGTTATGCCAGCTTATGTGACAGTCACAGACAACACATTGTACAGTCCCTAATATACCATATAGATATGTACAACCATCTTCCATTGCCATGCCCTCCTTTGCTGTACATGCAGGAGTTTCACCTGTACTCTTTCATGTGTTCATTCCTACAATTAATCTGTGTCCCTATAGAATACACATACTTTCCCCTGAGTGATCATTTTATATGGCAGTCCCATGTTCTGTTACAGATCATTAACACAGCTTCAGCACAGAATGCCAGGAATGGGATATCACAATACTCTGCACTGTAGGTACACTGTTCTGTACTGTGTTTGAACCACATACTTCACATTCATATAATAATAATAATACTAAACTGTAATTTAGTAGGCTTACAGCATTATTACCCATTGCATACACATTTGCTTGGGCTCTATGTGTTTTATCCTAGGTTACGCATCTCCCTACCATAATTATTTAAAGCCGTTACAATAGTATTATACTTTGTGTTGTCCTGCTGTGGCTCCCTGTCTAACCCATTTTCTATCCCCTTTTAGATCTTGTACCTGCTGATAAAAGCTCTACCCGACACCCTCCCTCTCCACAAGAACCAGACCTCAAGCAAAATGAGCAGTCCCAGTCGGCATCCATTAAGGCAATGTACATTCTCTAGTGGACATTGTGATACTGTACTTGCACTGGAGAACCCTGCCCTTGCTAGCTGCCCCTTATCACCAAGCTGCTAACACTCCCAGTATATAGCTCACCCCACCTTCTCCAACATCCCCATTATGTCTAGGTCTTATCTTTGCCAGCTGTCCCTCTCTGCTCCTTGCTCAGCCACTAACTATCTCAGAGCTTTCTCTATAACTCAGTTCCTCTATTTTCTGGTTGCCTCCATTTCCCCTGTAACTGGAACTTACTCCCCACCCCCTCCTACTAGTACCTTGCTTCAGTTTTTTCTCCCTGTTTCTCGGACTAGTCCCTATCAGCTTTTCTTCCCCTCCTCTTACTCTTCTCCCCCTCTCTCCCTTCCTCCTACCAGCATTATGTATCTTTCTGCAAAGTTAATTGGGCTCTATGTGTTTTATCCTAGGTTACCCATCTCCCTACCATAATTATTTAAAGCCATGTTTGTCTCTGAAACTGACACACTCTCTAGCTCTACATAACTCCCCCACTGCTTCTGTACTTAGTAAACTGTGACTATCATCCTTACCTGGCTGATTGTCTCTGAAGGGCCCTGAGTCCAGTCTCTGGGTCAACCCGCTCCATCCGCCCTTGATGCACTCAGGCTCACTTCGCTCCCCCACCCACCCCACTTTCATTTGATTTATACCTAGCCTAACCACATCCCTACTGCACCGCCATCCTCACCAGCTTCCCAGAACCCCATGCACTACCTAGCTACCAACTTCTCCCCTCTCTTTCTTCAGTTACCCTCCCATCCTCCAACCTCTCAACTACCATATGCTACCTCTACACCATTCTCACCAATACCTTGCTTCTCCACTTTCTATCCTTCACCTACAACTCCAGCCCCCTTCACTCACTCCATGTCAAACACTTCCAATCACCTACACTCCCACACTCAACCTTCCACTCTCAGTGCCACGCTATTAGTAACATAAGCCTACAACTCTTCAACCACTCAACCTTTCTCCTCTCACCTCTCAAACACTTACGCACCCACTGTTCTACACCCCCAATGACTAAATTAACAAAGAGACATAAACTTCTTCTCCTCCACTCCATCACCCAAATTAAATTCTAAGCTGACATCCATCCCAACTCAGGCCCTAACAACAGCTATGCACAACACATAATATCCTCCACATGCCCCACTCCCACTACCTCCATTCAATCTATTTCTCACTCACATACCTACCCCCCTTCCAAAAGCCTCTAACTCAGATCTACTCCTGTTAAATATCAACCTCCATAGCATCATAAATAAGACCAATGAGTTCTACACTACCCTATCCACCTACTCACCAGATATAGTTGTAATAACAGGAACCTGGCTAAAGCACCACATTAAGGACAGTGAAATTCTAACAATAGGCTATAACATCATAAGAGCAGACAGAATCAACAAATGTGGAGATGGTGTTGTAGTTATGTTTAAAAATATCCTCAAAGTAGCCCAACTAAACTGTAATCCTCCCAATATACCCAACTCTGAAATATTAATTACCCGCCTTTAAATCAACCCCAACAATGCAATAATAATAATCGCCACCTACCTCCCTCCCAGCAATAACCTTCCCACTATAGAACACCTACTATCCTGGGCAGCTACACATTCACCCAAGAAACTATTGTTCTTGGTGACTTCAACTTAGATTGGCACTCCTGCACTACTAATAACCCATCCAACTTTATTAATCTCTTCAATTTTACCCATACAATAAACTGCCTGACTCATATTGACAAACACTGTAACAAGCAGTCAACATTAGACTGGATCCTAACTAACAAACCTAACCTAAGCTTCTTAACCGGGTGCCTACCTGACTCCCTCAGTGACCACTATCCAACCTTTCTTTACAAGAAATGTGTGTACATCCAAAGCAGTATTCTCTACAAATACATCACTTTCAAGAAAAATTTCTCACCGACTACTTTCAACCTTCTAGTACAACAATGTAACTGGTCCCCACTTAAACACCTAAAATTAGATGATGCTGTTCAGTACTTCAATGAAACCTCCCTTGCAATTCTTAATAATCTAGTCCCTACCAGAAATGTTTGTACTAGGACCAAGCCCCTCCAATGGCTATCCAAAGACACCAAACTACTAATGAGACAGAGACAAAGCCTGGTTAGATCATCATGCATCCAAAAACAAATCTGACCTCCTTAACCATCAACAACTAAGAAACTTAACAAAAAGACATATAAAAAGAGACAAACAGGTATACTTCCTATCCTGTCAGCAAAAAAACAAAACAACCCTCAAAATTTCTGGCTTTCCATCAACCAAATCCTAAACCCAAGAAGTGCCTCTACTCCCCTCCTGCTATCGCAAATGACTCGGTCCCTATCTCAACTCAATTTAACACCCACTTCATCAACACCGTCACCTCCCTTCTATACAACCAACCATCTCAGCCACATACTGTCCCCACCCCAGCCATAGACAATCATAGCCCCTTCTCATTCTCACCCATACAAACTAAGTACATAAAAACTCTCTTGTTCAAACTCAAACCATGCAGCACAGCTGCAGACAAACTCCCTAACAAATTTCTAAAACTTGCAACTCCTTCAGTTGCGTACCCTATTTCAATCCTGATCCACCACTCTATCAAAGAACATTATGTCCTACTCATATGGAAAATATCTCATATTATACATCTCCACAAAGGTGGCCCCTCCAAAGAACTAACCAACTATTGTCCCATAGCCATACTTTCCCCTCTCACACAAATTTTAGAAAACTGCATCAACAACCAGCTCATAAACTACTTCCTTGAAAATAAACTCCTTTCCAACTTTCAGCATGGTTTCAGACCAAAGCAAAGTACCAGCACTGCCCTCCTAACCTTCACTAACTTCATCAACCATCTCATGAACAAAGGCCAGCATGTCTCTTCCATATTTCTCGACATGTCTAAAGCCTTCGACACCCTATCCCACCAGCTTCTACTAAATAAACTATCTTCCTATAGCCTTAGTTTACCTTTACTAACTTGGTTCCACAGCTATCTTTCCAACCGTCAACAAGCTACAAAGTGGGAAAACTCTCTTTCCCCCTTGCTCCCCATCTCCGTGGGTGTATTCCCAAGGTTCTATTCTCGGTCCACTTCTCTTCATCATATTCACAAACAACCTCAGTACAGCAACCCAACATGCCTCCATAGTACAGTATGCAGATGATGCTACTCTTATCTGTCCTGCCCCTCACCCCAAGAACTCCAACTAAAAATGCAATCTTCTTTTCAGGACATTGAAATCTACCTCTCCCAACACCAACTCATTTTAAATCCCAACAAAACAAAAATCATAGTTTTTAGTAACAAAAAACCAAAGACTTCCCAGCTCCCTCTATCAATCACCTCTGCAAAAGGTACCAAAATTGCCCCCACTAACCACACAAAAGTTTTAGGTGTCACCATAGATCACAACCTCAAATTTAATATACATATTGCCCAAACCATCAAAAAAGTCCACATCAAACTAGGTACCGTTTACAGAGCCAAACTATTCCTAACTCCCAATGCCAGGCTAGCCACTGCTTGCACACACCTTCTATCTACCTTTCTCTAAGGCTCTCTCATATTTACTAACCTTCGAAAATCTGACCTCAAAAATCTAGAATCATGTTACCATAAAATTGATAAATTTGCCAGTAATCACCCACACAGAGCCTACCACTGCTCAGGTCTTTCAATATTAAACTGGCTAGAGCTCCCTAACCTTCCATCTCTCAATCAACTATCCTTAGCCCACAAAATAATCTACCATCCCAACAACTGCCCTGCCATCTTCTCTTTAGTTTAACCTAATACTAATAGCAGATCCCTTAGATCTTTCAACAAACTCCTACTAAAGGTATCCAAGTCCCACAACCAACATGGCGACTCACTCTATTCACACAGAATAGCCAAACTCTGGAACACCCTTCCAGACACAGTAACAAAAAAATCCAGTACATGACCAGTTCAAATCACTCCTAAAGGAACACCTTACCAGTCACTGGCTGTGCTCCTGCCACTTCCCAGGTTAATCTACTTCTCCACTCTTATTTACCTTTCTCACCTGACTGTCTAACATCACTATTGTAAACTTTAACTTATATACTATCTACTGTTTACTCATTCTGTACCATAATTGTACAGTTCTACTGATTGTATTATATTTACTGCTACTTGGTTGTTCCTGCTATAGTAATTGTAGAGTTCTACTGATTGTATTATATTTACTGCTACTTGTTTGTGTTGTACTACTGTGGAGTTTTCCCTCTGGGTCTCCACTAGTTAACAGGACCTTGCTTTGTACTGTTTCTTGATGCTGTAAAATAATTCTATTGTACTAATGTTTGCTGTTACTATGTTTTTGTTTGTTGTTATATATTACTGTGGAACTTTTCTACCCGAGTGTCTGCTGAAAACGGGCCTCTGGCCCAGTCGGACATACCTGGTCAACAAATGTAATAAATAAATAAAACTAAATTCATAACTCTCAACTGTCCAGATATTCCCAGGATGTGCAGATGTTTTCCTTATCAAATATGTGGCTTTCTGCTACATCACTGGGATGATCTCTGGACTGATGTGACTCAATATTACATATATTTGAGTGCATACTTCTCAACTGTCCTGATCTGTGCAGAATGTCCAATTTTTGTTTCATGTTTGTGATCTTTTCCTCATAACAATTTTTTCCTGGCAAATCATTGGCATTTCATTGTTGTCTGCAGTCAGAAACGGATGACTGACATTTGATTTTCAAATTTCATGCTCTTCACAAAGTTCATGCTAATGTACAACCTATATATTCTATCTACTTCCTAAGTTTGGAAGTGCGATGTTAAACATTTGTCCCTATTTCTGGCCCTTTGTCCCCACTTTTTATGGCTTTGTTCACATTTCTCACTCTAAGAGGGTGAGACTGTTACATTCTAACATATTCCTATGTGACATCTGTGTCAGATATATCCCTATTACTGGTTATTTGTCCTCTCATGAAGTTGGCCTCTGAGCAGATGTGTTGCAATAACAGAATGACAGCTATTTGTAAAGCCGTGGTGATCATTGTGGCATTCCGTGCAAATCCGCACACTGTAGGTGTTCTGCCTTACATGGGATTGATATCTGCATTTGCTTAAAAGGTTTTGCAGCCAGCAACTCAGTTGTGAGCCATAAAATCGAGCTTAAGCACACTGGGCCTCACTAATATGCATTGCGTGCTGACATGCACCATCACGCTAACACATAAATTCCATGTAGGCTCTGAGCAAAGCCTACTTGGAGTTTACCGAATTCACCAGGAATATCAATACCAAGTTTGATGTGTGATATAAGAAAAGGAGAACAGCGTGTAAGGTTATTTGCAATTTATGCAGACATAAATATGACTGACGGGAAAAATATGTCTGAGGCCTTAACATTATGCTTTGGTTAATATGTTTATTATTAGGACAGGAGTCATTAATTGTAATTTAAGAAAGGAGAAGTAGAAAGTAACACAAGATGTGAAAGTACAGAAGGAAATTACAACATGTGCAAGTAGGGAAAAAGAAAATGGACTTATTTAAAATGTTCTAATGAAATGGAAGAAATAAAAAAGAGGTGTGGAAATTGCCGAGTTTTCTGATGACAGAGCTGTGTGCACAAGAATAGGTAAAAATAAAGTTATAACAGAAAAAAATGAATAAAATGTTAACTGGTAAAGTTAGTAAGACAAGAGAAATGAAGCTGGAGAGTAAGGAATTATGGGAAGAACATATGACAGTGAGGAAATTTTATGCAAATTGCTCTGTATAGTGGTAGTGTTAGTGTTTTAATTGTAGAAAACAGGATGAAAAATAAAATTAAAAAGGAATATGAAGAAATAATGAAAGACCTTCAAGTAGAAACTGAGAAAAAAAGGAAACAGAATAAGAGAGAGTCAGAAAGTTGTATGACAAAATGGAGAGAGAGAAAGTTAAAATCTGTTACTTAGATAAGGATTTTTCTTGAAATGTAAGGAAGAGTAGATATTACCTTATTTAGGAAAACAAGTTGCAATAATTGAAAGGACTGTAAAATGCTGGAAGAAACTGGAATGAGGCTGGAGTGAATGTCTTTGTTAATTACCCAGAACTGTACTGAACAGGTGCCAGTCTCTTCTTTATGGGCCAAATCTTCTTTTAACTTTCAGACTAAAAGTCTGCATACACTGTAGTTTGGTTAAGAATTATATACAGTAAAGGTAGATGACAACAATATGTGACTCAAATCTTAGTGTCTCCAATAACAGTGCTGATAAACTGAAATAGATTGAATAATAATGTCTGTAGCTTCTGCACTCATTATACTCAGAATTATTTCTTTCGTCTTGAATAATATAATTAATATTCTGGAATGTTGGATATTTGACCTGATTTCTGCATTCACTCTCGAGTGTCTGTACCAAACGTCTGTGGACTGCACTGCAAAGACTTTCTTCATATTAGTCCAAACTAATTAACTTCTGTTTCTGAAGAATCTCTCCTAAATAATATCAAAACCCTCTACATTTCATGCTGTGATAACCCTGTCTAATCACACCCACATTTCAATATATACTCTGGCCATCGATGCCTCTGAAGCTTTTGACAAACTTAATGTTGACTTCCTTTTATCTGTCTTACCCCAGTTTGATATACCTCCAGTTTTTATACAAGCTATTAAAACACTCTACTCTAGTGCCCACATTATCTTACAAATTAACAAAAATCTCTCCTCCCAAATCAACATTAAAAATGGAGCCAAAAGAGCTTGCCCAACGTCCCCTTATTTATTTACTCTATATATCGAACCCTTATTCCTTTTAATCACTCAGAAAACTTTCCAACATATTCCTACTCACTTTAATACCAAAATTGCTCTATCAGCTTTTGCTGATGATTTAAATTTATACTACTTGCTTCCCAACTCAGATCTTCAGAAAATATTAAATTCTATTGATAATTATTTGATATTCTCAAATTATAAGTTAAACTTAGGGAAAACAGCTATCTATCCCATTAACTCTCTCTGTCAATTATCCACTTACTCCTTATCTTCCAAAATCAAACTTAACCAATCTTTGTAATACCTAGGAATATCCTTTCACCAAGACCCCAAACAACTTTACCTAAATAATATCACAAAACTTTGGTCTAATATACATCAAGATCTCAAAAGGTGGGCAAAACTGCACCTTCGGCTTCTTGCTAAAGTAGCCATAATCAAAATAAATATCCTACCTAGGTTTCTCTACATCTTTAATGCTTCCAACACAACAATCAACAATAATTTTTATATGGTCTCCTAAATCAATCAGAATTAATTATAGAACATTGACTTATTCCAAAGAAAACGGGGACTTAGGTCTATCTGACTTTAACGTTTATTATAACATCATCAATTGCAATAGAATAATAGCAATATTTGATTATTCCCCAAATCCATATCAGTGGTTCCTAACTTGGATAAAACTTTTCTACAACTATATTAAAATGTTTAATTTCAATCCAAAGCCCTTACCTTCCTTAACATTGAAAGTTTAAAGAAATACCAAAATACACATATCTATAAAACATAAAATAACTATTCTACAAAAGATCTTCAAATCCTTAAACTTATTGAATGCCTTTGATACTCTACAACCTATTCATCTTAACCATAATCTTAAAATGAACAACAAAATGATTAACTTAAATAAATAGCCCCTTCTTAAGGAGATAACTCTATCTGATATCTTTCCCTTCAAAAATAAGTCCATTACTGAAATGAGAACCCAAATGAACCTCCCCAAAAGTTATACAATCATTGTAAGACAAATTCAAGACCTCTGCTGCAATATCTTAAAGGATCCTACTATAACCACTAATGACATAAAAACCTGTAAAACTATATGGAATCTACTTTCACTAAAAAGAAAAATGATATCTAATTCATACAAATGTATTCTCTCAATTAAAACTCAAAAATGCAATCTTCTCAAAATATTGGAAAGATCTAGATCCATCAATCTCATCTAACCAAATTTCCCAAGCTATTCAACTAACCTCAAAACTTACTCCCCTTAAAAACTTAACTATACGCAACTCATAGTATTTCGTAACACTTATCTTACCCCAACCGCATTACATAAAATCTATCCCACAACCTCTCCCTTTTGTCCATACTGTGACAATCATAAGGCTGATCTCATCCATATCTTTTTGTGCTGTAAGTGCTCCTATAAACTTTGGTGTTCATTAAGAGTTCAACTGGAAAAGATGGGATATGTAAAAACCAACTCTGTCTTGGAAATTTGCTCTACTACACCCCCCCCCCCCCACCGGAGTAAGTTGCAGACACATGTATTAATATCACTTTTTGCTCTACTCAAAGATAGATCCAAGCTCACATGGGATGGATTCAGATACTTAGCTACCAAACACTTATTTGCTCATAAGTACCTAATTTTTACCCAAAAATCCCACCCTCACTTTACTAAATTTTGGGATACACTATTTGATTATATTTTAGCTTGAAACTGTTAACCCTTCTTCACTCTTGGACATAAGGCATATTTGTACATAGTTTCTTGTTATAATGTCATATATATGCTTTATTGTAATATTGTAATTTCATCTTTTTATGATGACGCTGTTTTTACTGTTTATATGTTGAAAATGAAATAAAGAGATTTTCAAAAAAAAAAAAACCTTGTAAATTTCCTACAAATGTTACATACATCTTTAACCTTGGTTCCAAAGCCTGTTTGTACTTAATGTACTGCACAATCTGTTAGCACATGAAATTCTTATCAGTTTTCTTGACTGAAGGTTTCTGAAACATTCTTTTCTATTGAAACTGAATGTAAAATCAAGATATATGCCCGCTTTAAATAGGGCTGCATTTATAGACCTATGCAAAGAGAATACTGTACTTATGTATAAAAAAACTATATTTAATTGAAACCTAATCTTACACAAGTGAAAATATAAGAAGGAAGAATAGATGCATTATTTGATGAAGAAGGTGATGCAAGATATAAACAAAAAGAAACAATGGAAACAGTGGAAAGATTTGTAGATAAAATGTATGAAAATGAAGAAGCTGAGAAACAGGAATAGTTTTCTAGGTGCTAAGGCAGATCTGGAAAAGGAGATTACTATAGATGAAATGCAGGAACTAATAAAAGAAAGGAAAAAATCACCAGGATTATATGGACTGTTATAAATTTTACAAGTGAATGGAGATGGAAAAATGTATTTTTTTCAGTAAAGTATTAAATGAATAGTTAGATAAATGGATAGCATCAGAAAGAAATATGTAATGGGGTAATAACATTTATATGGAAAAGGGATGAAATGTTAGATATACAAAAATGGAGACCTATAACTTTAGAGAATACTGATTTTAAAACACATTTATGAGAATAATACAAAAATGATGCAAAAAGTATTGACCGAAGTAATAGCAGATGGTGTGTTTGGTGTAAAAGGGAGAAAAGTAAGAAAAATGTTAATAATAGTAAAGGAATAATAAGTGTGATCTTGAAAGAAAAATATGAGGTAAGATTGCTTATGTGTGATTTCAAGAAGGCATTTGATAAGATAAGTCATGAGATGGCATGGGAAATTTTGGGAGTATATGGAATAAGTAAAAAATTGTGCAAGTTATAAAAACTTGTTATAAATATTCATGCATAAAAATAATGGTAAATGGATGTATATAAAAAGATATAAGGGTAAGAAAGAGAGTTAACCAGGGATGTGTCTTAATTATATACATTTTTGTTCTAGTATTGTATGCAATTATTCAAACTTTTATGTCAGAAATGGATGAAATATGTTAGAAGATGGGAAAGGAAATGGAGGTACCAGAATGTCTGTCTTATGCAGATAAGTCGGTTATTGTAGAAAAGAATAAAGGATGGATGAATGAAAGTGCTATAAGATAATGAAAAGGTAGGTTATTGATTGAATAAAGGAAAAAGTAATGGGTTTGGTGAACTAAAAAAATGGAAATTAATGCATTAGGAGTTAAGTTTGGGGAATATAAAAACATACTAAATCAGTGGAAAGTGAACCCTAAAGAAATAAAAAGTAATTGCATGGTGGAAAATTTTTAATTTATCATATATGTAATAAAAAGATGCATATGTTAAATACACATACTTGGGGGAAACTTGCTTATGTTGGGGATATTATATGTTTCCAGGAACAATAGAAATGATTTGCAGAAATATTTTTTTTTTCAGTTTTATATGGGGTTTGAGGCTGAATCCCATTAAAAGAGGAATAATATACAATAAAAAAAAGATAGGGTAGGCTTGAAAAATCCTATTTTTTTAGCATCAGTACACCTGTTTTGAGTTATTAAGAGTGTGAAAATAGGGAGAATAAAATAAAATTGTTATATGAGTGGTATGGAGAGATATGGAAATAAGTAAAAAGGAAAAGAAGGGATGAAAAAGAGATTAAGGGAATAAAGAAATATCTGAACATGATAAAGTTATGGAAATGAAAAAAGGATGAATATAGAGTGAAAAGGAATGATTGGTATACAAAAATTATGGAAGATTTTTTTTTCTTGTATATCCGTGTAGTGGTTTATCAGATAATGTTAGAAATGCAATCAAGAAAAGAAGTAAAAGGTTTGAAAACTTCTATGACACTGGGAACTTTAAGTGGAGAATTTTGTTAAATAAGTTACCTGACAAGGGAAATATGAAATATAAAACAAGAGAAGAAATAATGTTATGAATGCAAGGTAGAGGAAACTGCAAAACATTGGTCCAGATTCCAAAAGACTTGGTATCAGTGTAAGTGACTTTTATTTATTTATTTATTTGTATTTAACATTTGTTAACCAGGAAAGTCTGATATGGATCGGATTAGATTGACTTACTTCCTTGTAAGCCCCATCTGCAAACAGGTTTGCTGTGCGGGCCAGATTCCAAAACACCAGCTCTCAGCCTGCTCAGAGTAAGTGGCCATTTACGCTGACAGCAAGTCTTTAGGAATTGGGCCCATTGTGTTTTAGAATGTGAATTAATGTCTTTTTGGGAAAGTTTAAAAATGTATATAGTTGGCAAGGTTTCAAGGAAATGAATATGGAAATTATATTGTTTGGTAAATATGAAAAAGGAAGGAAGGAGGAAATTGATAAATGAGATAAAATATTATTTGTTATAATCTGGGTATTGAGGAAAAAAAGGTGTGAATATTACTGTATAACAAGAACAGAAGGCATGAAGATGCACGGACAGAAAGAAAAATGGCTGTAAAATTTGCTTACTGGGAAAGTCTGACTGGGTAGAAGCCCATTTTCAGCAAAGGCCCAGGGAGAAAAGATCCAAATTATTACAAAACATTTTAAGAACAATAATTTTACAATCTTCAAAAAATAAAACAAAAACCATCTGCAGTTTAAATAATTACAACACATTAGACATAATATAAAAACATTGGTTAAAAATTGATACAAGGTATATGACAATCCATCAATATTTAGAGAAGTTGTACACAGTTTGTAGAGAAATTAAAGGTAAGTTAGTCTAATAAAAATAGGAATTGCAATATGAAGTAAGGGAAAAACAGGCTTATGCTATATTTAGAGAGAAATTAGGGAAGAGATTTAGATAGCAGTAAGAAAGTAATAACCAGAAAAAAACATACTAACCGAAATACTAATAAACAAAAACGGACTCCCCTCAGGATTGCACTGCATGGTTTATTAAGTACTGAGTGCATTCATCAGTAAAAAGCATATAACAAGACTTCATCAGAGTAACAAAATTAAAAACAGTCAACCCTCCTTAAAAGTGATTTCTCAATCAATTGTGAATAACAAATGTAAATACAATGCAACATCATGCATAACTAATTATCTCACCTAGCATAAATTTAAAGATGATCAAAACAAAATAAATCCTACACTAAATTAATGAATAAATAAGAATATATGTGTGCGTGCATTGTAATACATATAATAAAAATACAAATACTACCTAATAAAAACAATTAACCCAAAGAAAATAAATGTTAGGTAAAAACACCTCATAATGAACCACCAGAGCTAAAAAACTATGTTGCACTATCTAAAACTACACTAAAAACTAGTAATACATAAGATATATATATATATATATATATATATATATATATATGGGGTTCCTATCACATAGTCGAACTTGTACAAGTTCGAACCCCATATGGTCAAGACCATAAGTTCGAACTTGTACAAGTTTGAGCGTTTAAACGGAAATCTCCGTAAGGGGTGGTTTCTGTTCATTTCAATGTGGTGTGATCTCAGAGTTGGTATATTTAAGTAGCGGGGGGTGTGGGGGGCACAACCCCCCCACATGGGGTGCAGGGTGGCTTCCCCCCCTGCTTACAACAGTTTATTTTGTTTTTACTTCTTTTTTTTTTTTTTATCAATAGCTGACGTTTTGTAACTTTGAACGGAATGGTTTGAACATTCCGTGTTCGAAGTTATTAAACTTCGACTATGAGATAGACCCATATATATATATGTATATATACTCTGATGAAGCCCTACATATTGTTAAGGGTGAAAACGCTAAGTCTTTGGTACTGATTAAAGTTTCCACTACCTTCCCTATTGCTTTGTTTTTGGATTTTTTATTTTACAGACACAGATAAACACATGCTCACCTGCTTAGCATGGTTATGAGAAAACAAATAATACAGACACATACATTCACCTACATAACATAGATATGAAGACACAAATATATACAGACACACAAACACATACATACACTCACAGACACACAGACACAGACACACACACACACAGACACAGACACACACACACACACACACACACACACACACACACACACACACACACACACACACGCTTAATATGGTTATGAGGATACAAATATATACAGACTCACACACACAACTTCTTATCATGGTTATGAGGATACAAATATATACAGACACAAATACATGCTCACATGCTTAACATGGTTATGAGGACACAAATATATACAGACACATACACACACACACATACGCACACTTACGCACACATACATTTACTTACACTATCAGGCCTGTACTGCAGGCCATGTCTTGTCAAAGTGCATGTTAGGGTTCCTTGGGGTGCAGAATTAGAGCAGTAAAGCCCCCACTTCCTGTAGGGAGGATATATATAATCACCCTCAAGTGTCTCTAACGGGGGAGAGCAAACTGAATGTCAGAAGGAGGTTTGAGGCTAAATAATGGCAGAATGGGTACAAATAAAAAATGCAGGGAAAAATCAGATTATGTTAAACCTATTTTATATTTGCCACTTCTGAGCTGTAGTAACTGTAACTTGACATGGTCATGTGGCATACTTTGCATGATAGGGTAATATAACACTATAGCTGCATTGTTTTATTCACATTATATAGCTGATAATAATATAAAACAAAAACATATAAGTATGCTCAAAATGCATACTCTAACAACTAAAACATAGATTCATCCTCAGCCTTTGTCACAACATGTTTTCAATCATCTGAAAATAGGTGTAATTAAACCCATTCCTCCAAATCTCTGAGCCCACATCTCCCTTAAAATTCAAACCAATTTATATTCTTCTAGCACTGGACAAAGGTCTAGATCATATCTGACCTGCATTCAGTTAGCTGATTACATTACGACTGAGGGGCTTCTTTCCAGAAATCAGCACAACATCTGGTCAGACCATAGAGCAAGGACTGCCCTATGGACATTAACAGAGAGCATATTAATTGTTTTAGAAAATGGTGAACTTACAGATGCAGTTTTAATTGATTTAACCAAAGGCTTTGGCCTATCTGACCACCAGCTCTTGCATATAGTTCTTATAGCACATGGGGCAAGCTATATTTTCCCCTTCCTATCCCCCTTTTATATTAATAGACTCTTGGAAGACAACCCCCTCACTCTTTATCATAATTTGTGCAGATGATATGATCGTAAACAGATCTAGCTCATCTAGTATGGCTGTTCATTCCCAGCTAAAACAAGACCTCTTAGATTTGATTGAATGGCTTGCCTGAAAAAACTAATCCTAAATCCATTGTAATAAAAGCAGTGCTGTTTGAATCCCCTAGGCACTAATATCTGTACCTTCAGATTACAGCATCATTAGAACCCCCATGTTGTTGTTTATCTTTTCGGCTTTTCCCGGTTAGGGGTCGCTACAGCGGAACTCCGGTCTGCTAATGATTGGCAGACGATTTTTATGGTGCTGAGTTGCCAGCCCGATGGCCAACCTTCAGCGAAGGCACGCCCATTCAGACATGTCTTTCGGAGGCCACTTGACCGCGGGGAGGACATGCAGACTCCACACAGAAGGCACTCCAGCCAAGAATCGAACAGGAAAACCTCTTGCTGTGAGGTAACAATTCTACCACTGTACCACCGCGAACCCCCATGAAACCACTATATCTTTCAAATATCTAGGACTATGGATAGATCCAAACCTAACATTCAAGTCTCACATCAAACAAGCCAGAACCAAAATTCAAAAAGAAACCTCTTCTGCAAATGGAAAATTTCCTATTGTCTCTCCTTGGCTGGGGAGAAGATATACATAAAGGAATCATGTTGTCCTAGTTAGAATATGGCTACCGTTAATAGTTTTAGCATCTAAAAAGAAGTTAATACAATTACACATAGCCTCCAACATAATTTGTCAGTTTATCTCGCTCACCCTCAGGACAGAACCACTTTGAGCTTTAGTGCCTAAAATAGAAACTGGCTTCATGTCTTAACACAGAGCAGAACTTCCAACAGGCTCCAATATATTCAGTCTTCTTAATATTAACACCTTCCCTTACCTTGTTGGAAGATTCTTGATAAAGGAAATTATGTATAACCTTAGATCCTATATGGTAAATGCCCCCTTGATCTGAACTCCTTTTACTAGGAAAACCTGCAGCAACCCCAGCTTGTCATTACTAGGGCCCAAACGTGTAGGGATCCAGTATCACTTCAGGTAGAAACCTTACCCGCTACACAGACTTGGAAAGAATGTCAAAACACATTGCAAAAGTTACTTACTGCTAGTGTTTTGGAAATTCTGCAGTCACTTAAAGCACATCAAAGATAAACCTACCATACCAAGAAAGTTATACTAAAAACACAGACGTTATTCACCCTCACTCTATCAATAACTCCTCCCTAGTATATAAATACAGTTCTCTCACACAAACCATTTCTATCTCTGCCTGTAGCTACACTTTTCTCTGTTTCCTCTTCATTCCTTCTGAACGAAGGCTCCCTAGGCAGCCATCTTGGAAATATGTATATATTCTTTATTATAGATCCTAACCTGTATCAACATTGAAACATTTGTAATTACTGTGTAACATTTACAATGATCAAATGTGTACTGATGATGTATTTATGTCCATACGTTTAATTGACATGTTCTATATTTTTTGCATTTTTCATTAGCTGAGCCTGAAATAGGTCATTATGCTTCAGTGCTCTACCCCAGTAAACAAATATAAATAAATACATATATATATATATATATATATATATATATATGTATATATATATGTATATATATATATATATATATATATATATATATATATATACACTCCAGCTGTATAATAAAAACTTTGTTAGCATGCATATTTAAAATTAGTCACAAGAGGGCACTAATGTGCAATTTTTATTTATTTCAAAGTGCATTGAAAAATTAAGTGAAATAGAGTAAGAGATCTCTTATATGACACACTAATGCTAAATTTTACATGCTTATGTAATACATGGGAATCCACTGAACAACTACAAGTACAGTGTACACATTTTATTCAAGCGTAATACGCACAGCATTGCAAAGGATAGTCACAAACTCAGACTACATATGAAACTGTATTGCTGGCAGAACTTGGCTGCATTTACAGTAGCTCAACAGAAACGGCAAATCTAATTTCAGATAAGCCTTGCCATCATTTCATGCATTTCTGCATATCTTCTTGAGAATTTGCATTTATAAACACATCACTACACTGCATTGTTACTAATCATCAGTAAAATAACAGTGTGTAGTCCCTTTCATGAATGTGAATATTCCTGTTGTTTGACTAGTCAGCCTAAACAGTGATGGTGAACCATATATATATATCTGTGTGTATATGGGAGCACTTTATAATCTCAAAATACTGAAATGTCAAATTTCAGTATCTTGAGACTATAAAGCCGAATGTTTACAATAGCGAAAGTTCATAATCGCGAATTCGAATATCTCAAATTCGCGGTTATGGCCTTACGCTACGTAATATCCAGGATTGTGTGTTGATGATACGCAGTGCCGTGTGTGGATCTAGGTGTTATGTCAGGTAAGTGAGTGTTTTGTAAGGGTTTTGAGTGGGAGTTGTGTATGTGAGTGTGCTGATATGTTTGATGTGTGTGTGTGAGGGACTGGAGAATGTGCGTGTGTGAGTTTGCTTTTGTTTCCTGCTTGTGCGATCTCGGAGTTAGTATATATAAGTAGAGGGGGTGTGGGGGGGTGCAGGGGGGCTTGACCCCCTTCTTATGTGTGTATGAGTTGTGTATGTGTGTAGTTTTGTTTGTTTATGTTATGATGTGGGTGCTGTGGTGTATGTATGGTGTAGTGTGTGCGGTTTGTTCAGTGTTTTGAATTTTTGTGGTTTTGGGTTCAGGGTTTTATTGTTTCAGTGTTTTATGGATTTGGTTTCATGGTCTCGAGATACTGAAATTCCAGATTTCAGTATTTTGAGATTATGAAGTGAATCTGTGTGTGTGTGTGTGTGTGTGTGTGTGTGTGTGTGTGTGTGTGTGTGTGTGTGTGTGTGTGTATATATATATATATATATATATATATATATATTTATATATGTGTGTGTGTGTGTGTGTGTGTGTGTGTGTGTGTGTGTGTGTGTATATATATATATATATATATATATGTGTGTGTGTGTGTGTGTGTGTGTGTGTGTGTGTGTGTGTGTATATATATATATATATATATATATATATATATATATATATATATATATATATATGTGTGTGTGTGTGTGTGTGTGTATTTATATATATATATATATATATATATATATATGTGTGTGTGTGTGTGTGTGTGTGTGTGTGGTATATATATATATATATATATATATATATATATATATATATATATATGTGTGTGTGTGTGTGTGTGTGTGTGTGTGTATATATATATATATATATATATATATATATATATATATATATATATATATATATATATATATATATATATGTATATACATATATATATATATGCATGTTTGTGTGTGTGTGTATGTGTACATGTGTGCATGTGTATATATATATATATATATATATATATATATATATATATATATATATATATATGTATATATTCTTACTTGTGAAAAGATTATTTCCTAACTGTCCCTGTTGGTATTGTGAATTCACTATGTGGTTTTGTCTGAGGAAGCACCTGTCACCCACAAAAGCCACCCCAGCTGTGGTGCTATGTGTCAGTAATGTAAGGAGAAATCATGGTCTCCTGCATGAACAAACTGTGGCATCCTTTGCCTCAATGTGGTCGAGCCACTCCATTCTTAACACCCCAGGGTCTGCTCCTCAAGTTCAAGCATGCTGAAATCGGTTTCCTCTGGAGCAAAGTTAGAACTTTATCACTATAATCCACAGAGCTGGCCCATGCATATTTGTTTTAAATGCTGTGCTAATTTGTTCTTGTAACACTACTTTTCTTGAAATTTAAAACAATACTTTAATTTAAAAGATTTAGCATAGGAAGTAGTGGATGGATAAAGGGTGAAGGCAACCTATCATTGAGATAATCCTGGTGTGGTGTGCTGAAGTGTTTGAAACTTAAGATCAGGTTTCATTTAAATGTATTTTGTTAGACATAAATATAGTATTCTCTTTGCAGAGGCCTAGAAATGCAGCCATATTAAAGCAGACATATATCTTAATTTTACATTTTACATGCAGATTCAACAGAAAGGAATGTTTCCGTAACCTTCAAGTCAAGAATACTGATGAGAATAAAATGTGCTAACAGAATGTGCAGTACATTAAGTACAAACAGATCTTGTTTAGATGGTACTAGGCTTGGGAACCAAGGTTAAAGAGGCATGTAGAAATTCACAGGGTTTTGGTATTATTAGAGATACTTCAGACACAGTTAGTTAGTGTGGAATGATATGCAGAAAGCCATTGCAGTGCAGTCCTCAGAAGTTTGGTACTGACATGTGAGACTGAGTGCAGAAGTCAGGTTAAATACCCAGCATTCCAGAATATACAGTGATGGGAGTAAATCTATTACAATACTCAATATATTACTGTATTATATTACAATTTCTAGTAACTAGTAATGTAACTAGTTACTTTTTCAAAATAGTAACTAGTAATAGTAATATATTGCTTTTTTAGTAACTAGTAACTTAAATGTGAGTTACTAGAGTTACTTTTGCTTAAACCAGTGGTTCTCAACGTGGGTGATATAGCCTCCTAAAGAGGGATGTAAAACTTCCGGGGTCCCTATATAGTATGAATAGTAATCAGATGTTAGGAGGTAACAGACACTTTGAAGTGGCAATCTGGATAAAAAATTACAACATAATGTTGACACAACTCATAGCATGTAGCATTCATAATAGATCATTAGAATTAGTCTGGAGCAAAATTTACTTCATTTTTTTAGCACTGCAAGGATGTGAAAGCTAATGACCAGACTCCAGCCCTGCCCTGGTACTGTGGGACTCTCACCCACTAAAATATCCCCTAACTCTGGACAATTCTAGCCTGCCAGAGATTACATCCTTACCTTGCAGTATAATAAATAGCACTGGTTCTTCATACCACCATCAGTCGGAATCAAACTCATCACTCATCAGTTGAGCACCCGATCCCCCAACCCACTGCACCAAGCAGGATGCTTCAAGTGGAATCTATGATCAACCAACTTTTGTCCTGACAATATTTTATGTTCTATTCAAAATTCTTTTCAGGTTTTGATTTTTAGTTGCTGAAAACAGACAAAATGTGACAAGTTTTTATAGGTCTTGTGCTGTTGGCTGGTTTGGTTTAATTATTAAATGTGACTCTCTAGCTATAAAGACTAGTCTTCTTCTCCTTTCGGCTGTGCCCATTAGGGATCACCACGGTGGATCATCAGTCTGCAGAACAAGTAGCAGTGGAGTTTTAGATTGTTGAGTTGCCAGCCCAGTGTTCAACCTTCTTCAGAAGGCAGATGCATGCACACACTGACACCTAAAGACAATTTAGAATGTCTAATCTACCTGCAGCATGTCTTGGGAATGTGGGAGGAAACCGGAACACCATGACGAAACCCACTTGAACACAGGGAGTGTAGATCATAGTGTGTGTGCTGTACTTTTAAAGCCACTGTAGTTCATGGGTACATGCACAGAAAGTACTGAGCATATGCAGACCTCCCAACCGTTCCAAATTACTCGGTTTTTACCGAGTTTTGGGGTCCAAATGAAGGGGTGCCACGATTCCCAAGTGGCACCCCTACATTTCAGATTTTTTTGCTTTTTTTTTAAATTTTCGTGCTGGTCGGAGCTGACGTCATCGCGTGTGTGATGACGTCAGCACTGTCAGGCTACCAGCCAGTCAAAATTGAGCTCAAGGAGCTCCCATCATCATTTCCGGCTGGCTGAATTAAGTTAACGGCGGGAATTGCAAGCTGGCGGGCTGCAAAGCTGATACAGCAGTTCGCCGAGCCGGGATTAATAGCAGCAACATGGGGAACAGAAGAGGGCTGAGCCGACCGACCAACTGGGATTAATGGCAGCAACATGGGGAATAGAAGAGGGCCGAGCCGACCGAGCAGCAACAGAGAAATAACTACTCAGGATAAGGAACGACGTGTGTGTGTGTGTGTGTGTGTGTGTGTGTGTGTGTGTGTGTGTGTGTGTGTGTGTGTGTGTGTGTGTGTGTAGAATAAGGGAATGGTGCTAATATTTTAAGGATCCTTGATTGTTCCTGGTTATTTCTGGATTTGTCCCCGATTGGATGAGAGCTATGCAATACCTCTCAACTGTACATATTTCTGCAGAATGTCCAGATTTTTGCCTCATATTTGTGTTCCTTTTTTCATTAAATTCTGTTTTTTTTTCTGGCAAATTAGTGTCTGGCAAATCATTAAAGAATGAAGTTAGAGAATAATGATAGGCATTTCAGTTTCAGACTTCATACCCTTCAGAAAATGCTAGCTAATGCAAAACCTGTTATTCTATCAACTTTCTAACTTTGTAGGATCAATATTTGAAAATTGCCCCTATTTCTGGGCCTTTGTCCCACTTTTATTTATGGCTCACAGATTTCATGTTCTAAGAGGTTGAGAGGTATGCGAGTCGTAACATGTAAAGCAAATAAAAAGTAGACTCACTTCACGAGCAGTTGATATTTCTGGTATTTACATCCCTGTTACCCGAATTCCACATGGAAAACGAACTGTGAAAATATTATAAAACACCTAAGAACTGTCTGTTAAAAACGGACTTACTCGTACGTACCCCATCAGACTACTCATGATTAAAACTGACTCTGGGATCATTCCTGCTTCTCATTTTTTTACTTGCTATGACTTTAACCCCTTGATATAGCTTTTTTCTTCCCAAATTTACTGATTTTCTACATATGGATAGACTTGTTTAAAGGCCCATATATTACTGAATTAGTATATAAAACCTATACAAAAATAACGCAAGCGAAGACCTATTCTAAAAACAAGTAATCCCCTTCTTTGTGACTCTGCAATCATTTTAAAAGGTCGGCGCTATGATTTGTAATGCTCAGTGGTTGGGGTCTGTGTGTGTGTGTGTGTGTGTGAAAATGCCCCCATATAATACACTTGGTGGCTAGAGGTCAAACCCTGTACCTTTAGTACAGGGTAAAAAGAGCCTACTATCCCTAGCCACCACCATTTCTGAGTGAGTTGCGAGCTATGATGAGAAGTGAGAACATTTGTTTTCTCTAACAGTTGAAAGTTATGTTCTGAGCTTTGTCCAGAAGATTTTTTTTGTACTAAGAGTTGAGAGAGCTATGATGAGAAGTAAGAACATTTTTTTGTGCTAAGAGTTTAGAGCTATGATAAGAAGTGAGCACACAATTTGTATTCCCCTATTATTGTTTTTGTGCTAACAGTTCAGAGATATGGTGAGTGAGAAGTGAGAAGTGAATTTGTATTCCCCCATTATTGGCTTTGTTGTTTGTCCATGTTTTTTGTGTTGAGGTTAAGAGCTATGTTGAGAAGTGAGAAATGAATTCACTAAATGTTGGCTATTAAGTTTGTCTTCCTATTTTTCAGGCAGCTGCTGATTTGGGATAGTGGTATGTTGTTCTGAATGTAGTGCATAGAGTCCTGGGTTCAAAACCTGCCAGTGAAATGCATGATGGTAGCACAACATTTTATTCTAGCAACTTTACAAAATTATACAAGCAATGTTTAAAATGTGTCCCTGGTTTTTGACCTTTTGTCCTTCCCCCAAAAAGAAAATGAAATTGAAAATAAGTGTGAGACGCTGTGCAAGATGCCTATGGCTTACACTACTGTCATTCTATTTATAGTGTGGGTGTGGAAGCAGACTTTTATGATGGAAAAGTTCTGAATTAGGCAATTTTGTCATTATTGGTTCATGTGTTTTGTTTCATTGCCTACAGTACAGCCTACTGGTAAAATGTTCAAACAATAAATTTAAAATTTGCTCTAACATGTGTGTTGCATTATACAAGGAATATAATTTAATAAAGTCAGGAAGGTGTATAAAGAAAAGAACACATGTATGTTTCTTGTTTTGTGTGCAAGGGGCCAATGATTTGAAAACAGCCCAAAGGTAATCTTTATCCACCACTGGCCAGATGCATTTTCTTTGGATGTGGTGTGGGTTTCAGTGCTGTTTCAATGAATGTGAGTTTCAAGGGCAAAGTTTAATTTCAAGCCTATTTTCATTGTGAGACCGTATTGCTTTGTTTACCAGATGATGTCTTTTAGTGTTTCTGCATTGTTGTGCTGTAAAATGTAAAAATAAAATTCAAATCATTGTAGAAGTAAAGCAGTATGCATACATTAGTGTTTATGGTAAATGGGGCAAAATAGCCAGGTAACAGGACACTGGAATGGCTGCAGGGGGACTCTGGTGCCATGTTTTGGTTGTCTGTTCTTCAATTTGCGTTTGAAAGTTGGTATCCCACAATTCCATTGGAGTGTGTGGGGTTACATAATTATGCATGCAAATTAGATGTTAATCATCATACAGATTTGTACCTATTTTTCATGGGCCTTGTCCAGATTTTTGATGTTTCCAGGTTGAGAGGTATGAGCATATGCAAGCAGAGTGCCATTTTGTGTAAGCAGCTGGAGTGAAAGCATGTATGTGTATAGCAGTCAGTCAGTTAGGTAGTTCACTTAAGTTTTATATTCCAGTCATCCATCCTGATGTGTTTGTGTATAATAAATATCTTAAATGAACACCCAAGCCTCACCATCTTATTTGAATACACAAGACGAGTGACATGTTCTCAGAATGGGATCCGAAGTCAAAACTTCTTAAAACCATGAGGCGTACAGTCAGAAATGGAGGAACATACAAGAGTGGCTCAAATGACTGCAAACGACTTGTAAACAGATCAGAAAATATTTCCAGGTTCTTAAACTTATTTAAATGATTTTTCCCTCAATGAATATAAAGCAAAACATTCCTAACAAATTACTGAATAAACAAAATGTTCAAAATTGTGACATACTGAAAAAAGTACTTGAAATAATTACGAAAACAATTGAAACAATATCAGAATCATATAAAATGTTCATAAAAGAGAAAACAACTGTATTTTTTCACAATGTACTACTTTTTCACATTAAAGCTATTCAAAGTATCTAAAGTGTGCAAAGTGTTGGCAGTGTGTGCAGTATTACAGTACAGTCTTTTCAAAGAGTCTGTTGTACAGTTGAATATAATTACAAGTACTTGGTGTGCATTTGACACTTATTTGGCATGGCAGAGGGACTTCAAAGACCTGATCCACTTGTGTTTGATAATATTGCTAAAAACTGGAGAGTGTTTGAGCAAGAATTTAATATTTTCATACAGGCTGCTTTTTCTGATAAACACGCACATACAAAAACATTTATTCTGCTCAATTTAGCTGGCTCAGAAGCCATTGAGAGAGAACATTCATTTGTGTATGCACCTGCTGTTTATGCAGAGAAGGGGGAAGACTGCCATATTGTGATACAAGCTGAAATGTGGGAAGACTCAGTGCTTAAAACATACATTTAGAGAAAGGTGCAACTCTCAAATGACTATTATAGTGGAAAGACACTATTTTACACAAGAGATCAAAAGCCTGGTGAAACTTTTGCAGCATATATAACTGACTTGAGAAACAAGTAAAAAATGTGCAGATTTGGTGATCTGAGAGATGAGTTGATAAAAGACAAGATTGTGTGGGGTGTTAATAATTATGCGGTGAGAAAGATTTTGCTTTGAGACAGTGATTTAACTTTAAGCAAAAACACACAGATTTGTCAGATATATGATCTTATAGAAAAGTACACAAATATGCCTTTGAATGATAACATGCTTGCAGCTTCTTCCAGCATGAATGTTGATAGTATGCAGCACACTACGGCTGACATTTGGACCCATCAGAATCATAGTTTCTTTGGTGTCACCACCCACTGGATCAACTGTGACACACTTCAAAGAAAGTCAGCTGCTTTGTCATGCTGCAGATTACAGGGGAGGCATACATATGATCTCACAGCATCAACTCTTGAGAGCATTCCCATCAAGTACAAGATAGATCAAAAGGTGTGTGCAACAATTACTGACAATGGCAGCAGTTTTGTAAAGGCTTTCACTGTCTTCTCAGAATGTGAGAGATCTGAGACTACAAGCATTCTGTCACAAAATGAGGATGATGATGGTGAAGTGATTTACAACAGCATGACAGCCGTGCTGAGTCAGTCAGGGCAATGCAAGAACACCTATTCACTGCCTCCCCATCTGAGATGTGCAGCACACACACTGAATCTAATTGCTGTGCAAGATGCTGAATCTGCTTGTAATGACGCACAGTATAAAAAGATCATGCGAAGCACCGTGGCCAAATGCTATGCTGCTTGGAACAAGGTTAGTCGCACCACCCAAACTGCTGAGGTGGCTTGAAATAAGTGTGATCTGGCATTGATTATTCCCAATGCAACAAGGTGGAATCCCACTTTTTACGCAATGGAGAGAATTCACCTCATTGCAACTCAGGGTGAAGGTTAGCTGAATGAGATATGTAAACAGATCGTAGGGTTGCCACCTTTTCAAATGGCCAAAGTGGGACATTTTCGGTACAAGCATCAGATTTTACAGGCTGACACATACCAATGGTCGGTACAAAGGATAGAACTTAACTTTTTTGCCTAAATAGAAGCTTATTCTTGTAGCATTTTAGTTGCTTATTCTGTTTCTTATAACATTTAGGTATTTTAGATACAGAATAACTGTTAAGGATGAAGCTGCCAGGTAACAGGAAAAGAGGAAGGCTTAAGATAAAGTTTATGGATGTGGTGAGAGAAGACATGCAGGTGGTTGGTGTGACAGAGCAAGATGCAGAGGACAGGACGAAATGGAAACAGTTGATCTGCTGTGGCGACCCCTAATGGGAGCAGCTGAAAGAAGAAGAAGAAGAAGAAGAAGGAGAGATGCAGAATAACTGTTTTATGCAACTATTACATAAAATATAGGAAATAATTTTGTCCTAAAATCCCAGGACATTTGCCATTTTTTAAATTTTTTGTCAGGACACAACTGCCCAAAGAGGGACTGTCCCTCGCAAAGTGGGACAGGTGGTAACCCTAACAAATTGGAATTGTCATCTTCAGGCCTGCAGAAATTACCTTTGTTTCTGAGTTTGTGCAAGCAATGCAGCCCCTCGCAATGGCTCCAATCATCCTACAGTCAGAGCTGAAAAGCTTCATGGCAATCCTGCTCCCCACCATTACGTGCCTGAAAAACAAGTTGCCCAAAGTCAGGCAGTCTGTGAAGCTTGATGCTCTTCTTAAAGGCATTGAGGCTCGGTTCAATCATCTTCTGGAGTGTGAAGAGCTCATTCTGGCTAGCATAGTGCATCCACAGTTCCATTTGTGATGGATGGACACTGAAGAGCAGAAACTCAGAGGCAAGGGTCTGCTCCTTGATGCCATGCAGAAACTGAATGAACCTGCAAATGGATCACCTGAAGCTTCTGCAATTAACCGCTGAAGACAGCTACTTCAGCTTCATAGAGTCGATGCCAGCCAATGTCAGCATATCTTCTCAGATGGACATGTATCTGCCTGACCCTTCCAGAGAAATATCTTCTCTCAGCAATTACCCTATAGTCAAGAAGATATTTCTGAACACTAATACAGATCTGCCATCTAGTGCATCTGTTGAATGCCTGTTCAGTCTTGGTGGACAAGTGCTGACTGCAAAAAGAAATAGACTCACTGCCGAACACTTTGAAAAGTTGCTCCTTCTTTGAGCCAACAGAAATGTGTAGTCATTGTGAATAGTTATATAAAGTGATATTTTGGTTGATGTTGTGTTAACAGTCTTGTTAGATTTGTATGACTTTCTGTAAGCATTTTTGCATCCTCAGCATTTGTTTTAGCAGATTAGCCTAATGTACAGTGTTGAAAATTTGATGGATTGTAACTTGTTATGAGTCTTGTGTTGCTGGGTGTGCGTACTTTGGTTTAAGTATTACATTGTGACTCTCTGACTATAAAGACTACCCTGTGGGACTTTGAAAACTGTAAAATGCTATTCATCATTATTACAACATTGTGTATACAACTTTAATACACTTGTATTCATGTGAAGTAAGCATATATTCCTCACACACAAGTACTATGTGAGAAATCTGAACATGAGAATTGATAAACTATACTTATGTAAAAGTAACTCAATAGTAACTAGCCACTTTAGTTAGTAATTAGTAATAGTAATATATTACTTTTTTAGAAAAATAATGAGTAATAGTAACACATTACTTTCACTTAAAAGTAACTAGTAATAGTAACTTAGTACTTTTATAAGTAACTAGCACAACACTGAGAATATATGAGTGAAGATCTAGCATTCTGAGTACAGAATTTATGGACTGTATCATGAGTGCAGTAGCTCTGAATATTATATTACCATCTATGTTGGTTTATCAGCACTGTCATTGGACACAGTAAGATTTGATTCAGATATTGTTGACATCCATCCCCACTGTACATAATAAAACATTCTTAACCAAACACTCAATGCAGACTTTTATTCTGAAATGTATAAGAAGATTTGGCACATAAAGGAAAGAGTAGCACCTGTTCGTCACAGTTCTGTGTAATTAAAAAGATAAAGACATTCATTCCAGTCTCATTCCTGCTTCTTTCAGTTATTTCCAGTTTATTCCAGTATTCTACAGTCCTATCAGTTTTTACAATGACATTTCAGAGGAAATTTAGAATAGGAGATTAGTCGTTAATGGGAACAGTAGAGAAGACAGGAAAAGGCGTGAATTAATAAGACAAATTCAATGATTGCAACTTTAGGAATAAGCGATATATATTTTTTCAAAGGGTATTGAATGAATAAATAAAATATACAGTTAATAATTTGAAAACAGTAAGCATTCAGCAGAGTGAGTAAAAAAAAAACAGAAGGAAAAAAGCACTAGACAAGAAATCAGAAAAAACTGATAGAGATGACAGAAACATGAAGGTGAGGATGAACAGAAACAATAAAAGCTCATGTATAGAAAGAATATAGAAAATGATGACTGGACAAGTAAGAGTAAGGAGAGCAAAACAAATAGAAGAATTAGGACTGGGGGCAGACATTGCTCAAGAGAAGAGGAAAACATGGCACCATTAAGAAAAACAGCATGTATTGATGATGAAACAGTGCTATATCTATTCAAATCAAAACTGGTCATGAAATATGTCAAACATTTAAACCCTAAATGAGGGATGCAGTTAATTTGACTTTTAGTAATAGGTGATTCTGTTTTAAATGGAAGTAGAAGTCTTTTTAATAGAGATATTAGCAGTTAGGTTACAGTTTACCCAATTACTGTACTTAAACAAATCACAAAGGGCAGGATTACTCAGATGATCAGAAAGTGAAAGGAGTAGACACATTTGTGGTGCATGTTATCATACGTAATCTGCTGTTGTAGTTCCTCCGCTGCATAAAAAATGTTAACCTCATATCTTTCCAGTCATACTGAGAGGGTAGTTTTAGGTCTCAGTACCATCTGCTCATACCTTCTGGGGTATAGAGTACTTTGGGTTTGATTTTAGGTCTACTGATCCCTTCCACTTCCCACTCGGACTTGCTCTGAACATGGATCTGGCCAGTGAGGAGACTGAGGTATCCTGGGACAGCATCATATTGTTGACAAAGTGGTTTTCACCCATTTTTATCTTCACTAAACGGTCAGTAACACCCTGAAGATGGGGAATGCCATGGGCATCAGTGCTGAACCACCCCTCACTTCTACAGTAGGAAGCTGACCCTCAGGCAACACTGAGTGGTTGATTCCTCGCTCACCAGCAGGGAAATCAAATCTTGTGACTGTGCTCTGAACATACATAACCATGAAAGATATTTAATAGATTCAGCAAGTAAATTAAGTAGTGAGTGCTGGTGACATGACACAATGAATATGCCACCAGAGAGTTCAAAAAAGGGTGTATTGTTCTAGAAGATAGGGGGGGAAATAGGTAATATTATAGAAATGGAGATATCATCTGAATCTAAGAGGTGATTAGGAAATAATGAATTCTGGAGTGAAGAAATAGTACCAGTTAACTAAAGCCTCCATTCTTCATTGGTCTTTGATTTTGTCTTCTGTGCAAACCTCAGGCACATGCTAGGTAAGTATGGTACAGTGCTTACTAGTATTGGTTGCTGTGTGGACACGCACTTCCACACACCTTGTAGGATGGCCTATGAGTGATGCTTTTCTCAGAATACTCATGTCCTGCCACTCTATCTTCTGTCTTACATACACTTGCATGCTAATTTAGAGGCGTTACCCCTCTACCATGTGTCTATGAACCTCTGTGCCTAGGAAGACCAAGCTAGTATTGGATTGGTATCTGACTGCCTTGGCTGTTAACTGAACCCAGGTTATAGTAGTCATAATGAAGGCTTTATCTCTGCTTGGCATTGAGCTGGCCAGTTGATTGAACATGGTTCATTCAATGAGTAAAGGAATATAGAATGTAGGAAATAAAAAGAACCAAGTACTGGGTATGGGTCCAACAGGTTCAGAAGGGTCCAAGGTTCAAGTGATGTAGGAAATAAAAAGAATCAAGTACTGGGTATAGGTCCAACAGGTACAGAAGGGTCCAAGGTTCAAGTGATGTAGGAAATAAAAAGAATCAAGTACTGGGTATAGGTCCAACAGGTACAGAAGGGTCCAAGGTTCAAGTGATGTAGGAAATAAAAAGAATCAAGTACTGGGTATAGGTCCAACAGGTTCAGAAGGGTCCAAGGTTCAAGTGATGTAGAAAATAAAAAGAATCAAGTACTGGGTATAGGTCCAACAGGTTCAGAAGGGTCCAAGGTTCAAGTGATGTAGAAAATAAAAAGAACCAAGTACTGGGTATAGGTCCAACAGGTTCAGAAGGGTCCAAGGTTCAAGTGATGTAGAAAATAAAAAGAATCAAGTACTGGGTATAGGTCCAACAGGATCAGAAGGGTCCAAGGTTCAAGTGGAATGTTAATCAGCAGACAGAGATCTTACACCTGCGTAGGATAGAGTGGGTGCAATGTAGCAACTACCTGCACTTTTACATGGACAGACTGTGCTGAAGTAGAGAGAATGATGAAGGATGAGCTAGTGACTAAAATCATACAGAAGGAATAAACAGTCTTTGGAATGGCTATGAGGATATGTAATTATAACAATGGACAAGAGATGAAGCAAGACAAAAAAATAAAAGAGGGAAAAACTAACATGGCTAATTAGAACTGTAAAGCTGTTGATTATGATTCAAGAAAGAGCATGAAAATGTAGAAATGTATGGAATTATAGAATGAGTTCACTATTATGAGGTGTGTAGAAAGGTAAGAAAGGAAATAACTGTAGACCTGTGCCAGTGGTTAGAGGGATAAAGCTCTGAATACAGCCCAGGTGGCTCACATATGACTAGTGGGCTGGGCACTTGACAGCACTGGCAGGGAAGGGGGACTGAAGCCAGCCATGCACACCGCCAATAGCCCTCTCAGAAGGAATGGTGATGCAGAGGAGTGGACTGAAGGACTGAGTTAGACTCATCAAGGCACTGATGGGTGCTAACCGTCATCGTAAGTGTGTAGAAGCACATGTTCATAAGGTAAGAGCATTGTGATCCACAGCGGTGACATGATTCATTTGTCCCCATGCACAGGGGAGGGGATTAGGCCATTCAAATGATCTCATTGTCAGGGTTCCAGTGAGAGCATAAAAAAGCCCTCATGACTGCCTGAATGGTGCTCTCCTTGGACAGCAATCATCTTGGTACTGGACAGAATCCTCAGAGAGGAGGAAAGAATGTGCATGTCTGATAGAAGGAAGAGTTGATGGCCGGCAAACACATAGATAAAAATTACCTGCAAAATAAGGAAATAACTGCAGTTAAGACAAAGGATGAAAAATGGTTGGCATTTGGAAATACTAAAGGGAAAAATAAAACAAGAAGGACTGGACCATTTTAGCAAACTGATTAAAAATGAAAAAGTAATAAATGACAAACAGCAAGGTAAGATGTTAAATGCCTAGTTTGCAGCAACCTTTATAAAAGGTATGGAGGGTAGCATACCATGATGGGAAGGTGATGGTCCAAACTGGATTAAGCATTGAACAAACATAAAAACAGAAAAGGAATGAACAAACATAAAAACAGAAAAGGAATGAACAAACATAAAAACAGAAAAGGAATGAACAAACAGAAAAACAGAAAAGGAAGAAATAGAGATGGAGATGATTGTCATCACAGAAGGTACAACACAAAGACAGGCTGTCTCCTAAGACTCTGAAGAATGAACATTTTACGTTCCAGACCATTTGGCTGAGATTTTCAGTAGATCGCTAGTCTTGATTGTGGTGATGGGACATGTGGTACTTCTGTACAAGGAACTACAGGCCAGATAGCTAGACACAAGGGACAGAGGAAGTATTAGAGAAAATATTAAGGAAAAGACAAATGCCTTTTCTGGAGGAAGACAAGCTCCAGAACACCAACTAACATGGTTATGTCATCAGAAAAAAAGATCATTGGACAAACCTTATTCAATTTTATGACCAGATTACAAGAGAAACTGACAGGCTATACCAGTGGATGTGGTCTGTGTTGTGTCATTAAAATATTTTTTTCATCTGAGCACATACACATATCTTCCAGAACAAGTGCAGGTGTTCTGTAATAAGGCCATAACTGAGAATGATTTCGGCAAGGCCACTGGATAGAACACACAGAGCCATGGTGAAAGCAACATTATCAGGAGAAAGGGGAGATGACTAGTGAAGTGTAACCATTATCTGCACTGGGTCCAGTTCTCTGTGCTGTGTTTGGTTTAGAAATCTGTAAATGAATTAAGAATATGAACAACCTTCTGCCTGGTGTCATAACATATGGTGCAATGGACTGAGGAATAAGTCTGAAAATATACTTAGGTTAACCAAGTGGTATGAAATATGGTGACTGCAACTCATTGTGAACAAATGTAGTCACCTCTGGATCATATCAGCTGTGACTTAAACATAAGTCAGGTGATGTTGAACAACTCTCAGAGTTACTACATAAAGATTTGGGAGTGTTCATCTCACCTGTGCAGAGTTACTAGATAAAGATTTGGGAGTGTTCATCTCACCTGACCTGGAGTATTCATAACTTTAGTGTGAAAAGCTGCACCCAAGGCAACCAGACTGCGTAAGTTCACAGGGACAGATTTTAGAAACAGTGATGTAATACTACCACTTTACGAAGTCCTTGTTAAAGAACAAATTGAGTTTTGTGTACAGTTTTAGAGGCCACATAATGACAGAACAAGAGCGAGAGAGAGAGATAAAATTGCTTGAGAGAATCCAGAGAAGTGTTAGAAGAAGGGTAAATGTAATACCAAGCAAGGGGATGAAAAAGGCTAATGAATATGGATCAAAGCTGAATATAGAATGAGCAGGAGGAATATCCTATCAGTATACAAAGTAATTATAGGAATGTGCGAATGGGTTATACTAAAGACAAAAATAACACAGACGTTATAAACATCAAATTGTACAACTGTACAATTGAAACTGTACAATCTCTTGCTAATTCCCTACCTCCTGTCACCCTAACCCTCCCATTCTCCGTGACTAGCAAACCCCCTACCTTTCAACTAAATCCAGTCCCTACATCCTTTATCTTTACCATATTTACTAAACTTAAACCATGTACCCCATCCGCTGATCTCCTACCAGCTGAATACCTGCAAATTGCAGCTAAAGTTCTTTCCTATCCTATTTCCATACTAATCAATAGAACCATTACTGAAGGTTCTATCCCATCTCTCTGGAAAATCTCACATATAATTCCTCTTCATAAGGGTGGTAACTCAACCAAAATATCTAACTATCGCCCCATAGCCCTACTCCCCCCCCCCTAGCCAAAATAATGGAAAAATGTATCCACCACCAGCTACTTGATCACCTTCTCCAATATAATCTTCTATCAGACTGTCAACATGGTTTTAGGCCTTTACATAGTACTACTATGGCCCTATCCTTCTCTGACTGCATCAATAAGCATTGCAGCAACAACAGGCTCTCCACTGCACTCTTCATAGACCTATCAAAACCATTTGATATAGTGAACCATCAATTACTACTACATATACTAGAACAATTGTCACTCAACATACAGGCATTACAGTGGTTTAAGTCCTACTTGGAAAACAGACAGCAAGCTGTCCTCTGGGACAATAACCTTTCCACTCTTCTTCCTGTTACTCTTGGGGTCTCACAAGGCTCCATCCTGGGACCTCTCCTCTTCTCTATTTTCATCAGTGACCTACAGCTAAATATTCCACAATCTACCTGCATACAATATGCAGATGATTCCACACTAGTGTGTTCTGCCACCTCATCTGCCGAGCTCCAAACCATCACCCAGACAGTATTTAACTCAGTTGAAAAATGTTTTTTGCAATGTTGCCTCCTGCTAAACACCAAAAAAACTAAATTACTGTTATTTACTCCCACACCGAAGTCCCCCCTATTGATCTTACTGTCAAATCTAGCAATGGTATGATAATTACACCTGACCTGACCACCAAGCTCTTAGGCATAATAATAGATCAAAATCTTAACTTTGACACACATATTAACACTACTATTAAAGCTGCTAACAGAAAACTTGGCTCACTTTATAAGATAAATCCTTCCTCACCCCTAAAGCCAGAACCACCATTGCTCATACCCACCTGATCTGTACCCTAGTCTATGTTTCATCTATCTATACAAATCTTTCCAAAACTAACCTAAACAAACTGGCAACTTCCTACAACAACATTGCCAGATTTGCTACGGGTTCACCATATAGACCCCATCACTGTTTAAATATCAAACAGCTAGGTTGGCTAGAACTCCAAAACCAGCTACTATTTCAGCAACTTACAATTATCCATAAGATTCTCTTTCATACCAACAATACTCCTATTCTTAGTAACATAGTCTCTCCTCATAGAAATCTTATTACCCTTCGCTCAGCAGATAAATTACAAGTAACCATCCAGAAATCCCTTAATAAAGCAGGGGACTCCCTCTTCTCTAATTCCATGGGTAAGATTTGGAACAAACTCCCCAGCAGCCTACAATTACTTTCACCTTTTCCACTTTTCAAGCACCAACTAAAACTACACCTTAAAGTACATTGGTTATGCCCATGTACTAACCTAGATTAACACTATCAAGTATACTGCTTTTCCCCCCTCTACAACCCACTAGTGTGCAAATAAACCCTCCTCTTAGTTAATATTGTAGTTTCTTATTTCCTTCTTATGGCATGAAACTTACTCTGTACATTTCTAAAACCCCACTCCTGCTCCTGGCACTTTCATTGTCAGTTTTTGTATTAATGCCACCTATGTCATATTGTGTAAAGTTCTATATAGGCATAATAACTAGTTAGAAACTTTCATCCCTTCCTCACTCTTTTGTATAACTAATGTCAAACTATATACCTCAGACACATGCTTCTCAAACAACTGCATTGCCAAAACCCTCACTCATGTTTCTCTATTGATGTTAGTTCCTTCTATGCTAACCTACAGCTATCATGGATTCAATCATTTTTTAGTGCTTTGTGCCTTTGCTCCTTGAAGCTAGTTTTACTGTATTAGTCTGTACCTTTACTGTATTTGCATTTTTAACATGTATTAGTTTTTTGTTACTGTTTTGATTTGTATTCCTGTTACATTAGTTTAATCTTGTAGCTTTTCTCCCTGGGCCTCTACTGAAAATGGACATGTATCCAGTTAGACTAGCCCAGTCAGCAAATGTAAAATAAAAATAAAAAATAAAATAAAAATTGCTGATATCATTTTCTCATTTTTCTGTGAAAATATTTTATAGAAAGGCTTGTAAACCTTTGGAATTAACTATTTGACTAGATGGTGTAAAATTAATCTGTAGACGTATTTAAAGAGCATAAAATAAACTGGAAAGGCAGTGAGAAATAGAAAAGACATTAAATTACATAAATGTGTAGCTTACACAAACAAACTGACTCCTTTTGTTAGCAAAAAAAATATTTTTACCTGCGAAACAACTGCTAGCATTTGTTTATTTTATTTCCCTCCTGGTGTTGTTAGTATGTAACATAAAGAATATAGTTTTATACTTGATTTTTTTCAATGATATAGTCATTTGACTATTTAAAATTCTTCATGTTACATCTATTTTGTCATTCTTTAAAGCATATCTTGTCTATTTGTATCCTTCATTTTGCTACAGACCCTGCAAATACTGAGTGGGCAAAGAGATGTTAATATACTGACTTTACGATGTAGTTATTAGTGCATTGAAAAATAAATACATTTTTATAAAGCACTCAGAGATGAAAATGAATTCAGACAAACTAAAATTAATTTCATACTTAAGACTTGATTTAGAAACATTTACTCAGAACTGTATAAGGGTAGTGCCAAGATGGCTGCCCTGCATAAACTATCAAATGTTAAAGAATGTATGGGTAAATAGGAGAAGGCCAACACATCTGCTGCGAAGAAGGGAAATGGAAGAGCAGAGCAAAAGTCAAAGCATAACGGAGCAGATACCCTGGTGATTATACCATGAATGACCCACCAAAATATGCTCAGCATGCTAGATATGCGTAGAAATTAGGAAAAAATGTCAAGGACTATTATGAGCGAATCTCAAGGATTGGACCATAAAACTGTAATTGTGCAAACCATCCATGAATTGTCATGCAGGGCAGAAAAAGAAAATAAATATAGAGGATAGCATAAATTAGAAAATGACAGAAGACAGTAAGAGATAACAACAACTCAGAAGGACTCATATACCCAGGGAGGTTAACACAGACACATATGTAACAAGACACTGTTTTACTGAAATATTGTGTTAATGTCTGCATACGTAAGTGCATCCCAAGCCCCATTTTTATGAAAGAAAAAAAAATAAAGCAGTAAAACAATTAAACCACATAAGTAAATGTAAGAGTATACCCCATGCAAATGGTGTTGCTTAATACCTAACCATGTGTGACAGCAAGACAAACACAAAGAACACAGCTAGGCAGTTCCCCCCATCCAGGGGTAATGATATGACAGAAGGATGTAGACGTGATATACTGTCAGTGCAGGCACTGATACACAGTGCATTATCCTAACCATAGTACAACACAAAGGAGGAAGGGGTACAGCATACAAATGCAACATACAGTACCCTGACATACCCAAGTGTCCTCCCTCCAAAACACCACAAAGGCAAATAAAGACAGGGAAAGGAGAATGCTAGTCGATGGGGAACACGTGATATGTGCAGGTAATGAATGACAAAACAGGTGACAAGAACAAGACACAAAAGTGTATAGAAACAGCAGTACAGCTATGACTCTCTGCTGCCCAGTAGATATTACTGATCAGATGATAGCAGATTGTAACCAGAGAAGAGCTATGGAGATATGGGAAGTGGAAAGCCCCTGCTCAGCTTGCTCAATTTTACAGATAAGGAGAGATACAGAGCTGTGGCCTGTCATGGCAGGACTCATCTAATGCTGTGAAGTCTACAGCAATATGAGAACAGGACTGCCATTGCAGGTATCTGTGGTTCCTGTGTGGTAGACCGTTGGGAGGACCTCAGGACTAATAACTGCAAGGAGGACTTAAATAACCTTAAAACAGGCCACACATTACCACTGCAGTCAGGTACGATGGCTGAGCATGTGACATACCTGATGGAGTAGAACCTACAGTGAGATGAGAATCAGTGGTATCCACAAATATATAGGAGAACATCATGAGCAATCCCCTCAGGAGAGCTGTCACACAAAGAACCTGGGAACAGGCCACAGCACAGGTTACCTAAATGAGCAGGAGAACCTCTAGTGGTAGGAGGACAACATGATGAATACTGAATGGGAAAATGCAAACACCTCTTCATGGAAGGATAGTTTGACACATTCCAAAAAAAGAACAGATAAGAGACACACAATGCCAAGCAGTTGGTTAATGTGAAGAGACAGAGTGCTATATACTAGAGAAACAATGGCAGTACCTTCTACTGTGTAGAAAGATGTACAAAGGTTGCACTGCTCACTACCAGGGGACACACATTAGTACATCAGTCTTCATTGTAATGAATCAGGTAACAGCACCAATTGAGTGTAGGATAGTTAACTATATATATATATATATATATATATATATATATATATATATATATACGGAATCACTAGAGAATACCGAAATTCCACAGTCCCAAGACTCTGAATCCCAAGGACCAGAATCTCAAGATTGCGGAATCTCGAAACTTAAAAAAAACAAAACAGTAAAACATACAACAAACTATTCTAAAGTGTATGCAGGGGGGCAAGCCCTCCTGCTCCCCCCACACCCCCTGCAACTTAAATATACCAACTTCGAGATAGCATTACAGTGGAGTGAACTACAAAGTTCCCATTCCACACTGTATGGCAATCCGCATTCACTACATTCGAGATTCTGCAATCTCGAGATTCTGGTCCTCGAGATTCAGAATTTTGGGATTGTGGAATTTTGGTATTCCGTAGTGATTATATATACATATATATATATATATATATATATATATATATATATATATATATATATATATGGGTCTACTGCTTTACATCGAAAATACACTTCAAAATAGAGCAGTAGACCCTACACTTCAGCGAAAGTCCACTTAAACAGAAGTGCACTTTCGCTGAAGTCTAGTTACCCCGGCTACCCCCAAAAAAAAAAAAACACTAAAACATGTTTGTGGCTGTGCCCCCCACACCCCCCCACCTAAATATACCAAATCCAAGATCGCACTACAGCGAGGAAAAGGGAATATTCCCATTCCGCGCTGTAGTGTGACTGCCGAAGTCAATGATCGAAGTTTCACTGCTTCGAACAAGTGGACTCGGTGAGGTGGGGTTCGAAGTAGTGAAACTTCGAACATAATAACGGATCCCATATATATATATATATATATATATATATATATATATATATATATATATATATATATACATATCTCATGCCAGGTTGCACAAGTTCATAGAAAAAGTGTCTTTTGTCCATGTGACAAACATGTTTATGCATACACATATATGTGATGGAGTTGGACACATTTCCCAGGAAGACTGATAGAGTTGTTGATGTACTTTATTGTATCTATTTGTTGTCTAAGTATGTAACTTACATTAACATAAATATAATATATCTATAGGTTATTATTTTTTAAATTATTCTATTTGCGTAATAAAGCTTTTCTCCATGGGCCTTCATTGAAAATGAGATATGCCCAGCTGGATTATCCTGGTTACCATACCAACTGATCAATCAATCAATCAATCAATTGGATAAATAAATAAATGTGTGCACACATAGATAGATACATAAATAAACTGCAATACTGGTGCAAAGAATGCTACATTGGAGAATAGAAAAGGCTTATCCATATAATTTTCAGGAACCTACATCATAGCAAACATTTATTTTTACTTATTTTATTTATTTGTTTGTTAAACGGGACATGTATCTTTTTCAACCACTATCCAGGTGAATCAGCAAGCCAATGCAATAATACTGGAGTGATAATATGTGTTCAGTAATTTGTGCGTACAAATGTAAATAAAAATTAACAGCGTAAATAAGTGCAAGTGAAAATCAAAGCAGCTTAGGCTACTCAAACAGAGGATTATTGTACAAGACATTAAGTCAATGCTGACCTAATTATATTGCACCCAATTCTAGAATTAGCAATTTTCATCAAAACAGTGTTACTCATAGGTCTTAGCAAGATGTAACTTAAGCATACATCTTTAATTAGTATAATTTGATTTGTTATGTTAGCTTGAGCTCGAGCTGATTGCTGAAGTCTTTTTCACCTTGGGATAACTAAAAGCTTGGTCTTTCAAACATAAGGACGCTTTGATCTTGATAATGGACAAAGTAACTGCACAATTTAATTGCAAGTTTTTGAATTAATGTGGGGGTGGGCATCAATCAAAGTGTAGCAACCTTAATGTATGAAAGGCCCGCAAAAGGGACGCAGGAGCAATGATGGGAACCC
Organism: Protopterus annectens; assembly: GCF_019279795.1. NCBI lineage: Eukaryota > Metazoa > Chordata > Ceratodontiformes > Protopteridae > Protopterus > Protopterus annectens. The sequence continues at coordinate 91,474,982 of NC_056725.1, forward strand.
ACACGACCTTTTTAAGTAGTAACAATGTTTTGAAGTGACCAAAAATAGAAATGAACCTTAAATACAGCAATGTGAAACATATTAATGCTTAGGAACTAAATGGATTACTTCCAATGATTCTTCAAGATTCTCTGGAAAGGTGGCTGGATACTCTGTAGTACCATCATTTTATCAGCCCAAGAGTCTGTACAATATTTGTGGTATATAGTGTAGGATCAAGCCATAGCACAGCTACTTGTGAATTTGCACCTGATAGATATAGATGTTTAACTGATTCTGAAGATTTAGGGGTACCATACTCTTTACATTTTGCTGGCATTCAAAGACTGTGCGGGCTGTTTTACTGGTATTAATTCTGACCTTAGAGAGTGCAGTAGTCTCAATGCTGGATTAATTGAAATTAATTTGAATGCCATTTTGAATTAGGGAGCTGGATTTCTCACTTTAAGGAAAACTTGGTTATTTACGTACATAGGTTAATAGGTGCATAGCTGTGTACTAGGCTAACAACCACAACGGCCTTTTTAAACCAAGCCATGTGTCCCAAATCTCTGACAAGTTCTGGTATCCTTGATAAATGTAAGCAGGGGCCTGGGAGATGAACTATTTACAGGCTGACTGTGTCCATTAGAGACATAGGTGCCAAACCAGGGATGAATTTCCTGTTCCCCATCCAATTGTCCAAGTTACACTTGAAATGGACTAGGCAGGAGCTTTGATTCATATGGATTGGGAGCCTGTCTTTGACTACTGGGACAACTCATAAGAGTGTGTTGTCAATATGGTAGTTACCAGGGGCGGATGACTTCCCAAAGGATACTGTTATTCATTTCTTGGCATTTAGTTTTAGTTCATTGCTCTGATACAAGTTATTTGTCTGTGCCAACCTTTCCTGGAGAACATTTGTGTTGGTGGGGGATTCTATGACTACTCCTAATTTGTAATCATCTGCAAATTTAGTCAGCTGGAAGCCCTTGACAATGGCATTGACTTCAGGGAAATAAATGCCAAAATAGAGTGGTCCCTGGACCGATCCCTGAGGGACTCCATTTGTGACTGGCTTCTTTGCAGAGGGTTCTAACTTCCTGGGTCCCGTCTGTGAACTAGTTGGCTATCCACTGGGTGACATAAGGATTTATATCTAACCTCTTGAGTTTGTCAACAATGCCCAAGTGTGGTATTGTGTCAAATACCTTGGCCAAGTCAGTGTAGCAAATGTGAACTGTTTTGCCCTCATCCTTTATTTTGGTGACTTTCTCAAAGAAGTCCACCAAGCTGAGTAGGCATGACCTGCCACTGATAAAACAAAATTAGGTTGAGTCCAGTGTCTGACAGTTTCCTATGTCATTACTGATCATTTCCATGATAATTCTTTCCATTGATTTGCATATGAGACTAATGAGACTTATGGGTCTACAGTTTCTAGGGTCTGTAGATGGTCCATCTTTGTGCAGAGGGATGACTATTTCTCTTCTCCATTCATGAGGCTTGAAGCCTGTTTGGGGGCTACAATTAAATAGAAATTCAAGAGGGCCTGATAGGTCATGTTTCATGCTAGTATGAAGACATCCTGGGATACTGTCTGGGCCTATTGAAGCAGTGTTCTTAGCCTTAGAGACAGCATTGAGGACCTCTTCCCAGGTGATAGTAGGGTGAGTTATATTTGACGGTATTTCCTGAGAGGAGATTAAGGGGGAGAGAGGGATAAAGTTAGAGCTGAATTTGCCAGCCAGTAGGTTTGCTATATCCTCTGGCTCAGTATAGGTGGCTCCATTAACAATGAGCTCTGCGCACAACTGTGTATTGTCTTTGGGTTCCTATTACGTTATCGAAAGATAACGTAATCGAATGCTCAGAACTTCGAAATGGCTGGATTTCAAAGATCGCATTGTGGGATCGTAGTACAGTGAAGATTGGGATAGTTGCCCTTTACTCACTGTAGTGTGATCTCAGAGTTTGAATATATATTTAGCGGGGGTGTGGAATAAATGTTTTGATATGCAGCCTTTCCAAAGTTCTGAGCGTTTGATTACGTTATCTTTCGATAATGTAATATGCACCCATTGTCTTTGAGGATGCGGACATAACTAGAGAGTTCCCTGTGGCTGGTCTTGGCCTTGGAGGCCAAATTCACCTCAAATTCAACTTTGGTAGAGTTTATTTGTCCTCTCAATTGTTTGTTTAGTTCAATGAGAGTGCTTTTATCATGCTGGGTGCTACGCCTCCTAATTTTTGCCATGATTTTCTTCCTTCAGTTATACAGCTTATTGATGTTGTGATTCCAGCAGGGTGGCTTGTTTTTTGAGTTAGTTCTGTACTTCTTCGTGGTGTGTACAGCTACCTGTATGCAGCTATTAAGATGCTTGTATAGGGTGTTTGTGAACAGTTCTGCATAGGCACCAGTGTTCCCAGGGTTTACGAGGGCTTGAAATTTTGCCAGGTTATCACTTAATAGTAGGAAGTTAGCCTTAGAGTAGTTCTTGAACATTCCAGGGTTAGCTGGGGTCCAGCATTTTATTTTTATTTAAAAGGAGACCATTTTGTAGTCTGACCTTAAAAGAAAAGACATTACACTATTGGGGTGTACAGCACTCTTCCATAACGAGGACCAAATCCAGTATGTTTGCACCCCTGGTCAGTGTACTGGCAATCTGGTCCATGAAATTTGTGTTTACAAAATCCAGGCATTTCTATGCCAGCACATTTGGTGTTGTATATGATTCCCAGTTAATAGTGGGGTAATTAAGATTGACCATGAATGTGGTACTGGACTGGATGATGAGTGTTTCTGATAAGTTTAAATACGTGTTATGGGTTTTCTGGGTCATAGAGGGGGACATATAGCTTGCAAGGAAGTGGTATGGGATCATGCCTATGGTGATTTGAATGTAGAGAAGCTCAAGTGCATTGTCCTATTTGACCAGCCTTGAGGTATATTTATTTTTGATGTAAATTGAAATACCTCCACCTTTAGTCCCTGTCTGTGTTGTAGCTGGGCCAAATTGTGCTGCTATGGTTACTACAGCTTTAAATCTTGTTTCAGTGACCACATAGACATCAGCATTCTCTAGGGTGGGGAGAGCTTGTAGGGTGTGGAGTTTTTTGTTTAGACTCCTAGCATTGAGCAGTAACACCTTTAGACTTTCTCGGTTTTGATTTGCTATGTCAGAAGTACTTTCAGTTTAACCTTGCCTATTGAGGCACTAATTGGGGAGGACAATATTTTAGCAAATATTTGAAAGCCTAGAGGGGAGAGGTGCAGACCATCCTTGGCAAAGCAGTGTGGTCTGTTGACCATCTTCTTCCATGCTGACAAATACTGGACCCCCCCTTAGAATTACAGCAGAATCTAGGCCAATTATTAAAGTCAGTCATCTTATGCACATATTGTGGCATCATCCTTGGAGAATGTAAAATGCTGCTCAATGCTAAGTTCAAACCAGCCTAAGACATATATTTTGAGAGTTACATGATATCTCTGTTCATATAGTCAGGCAAGTACGTCTCAGTTCATTTACACCCACATAGGCTGACTGAGTCATTCAGGTACTTGTGGTCCAATGACCTCAGTATGTGCGTAATGTGCTGGATACTGGCTCTTGATAAGCAACTGACTTTGATTTTCAGCCTGTAGAGAAGGACATTAGTGTTTCTCACAGTGGAGTCTCCAATGACCAGAATGTTGGATTGTGTTGTGGCTTGCCTTATGGGTTTAGAAACAGAGGCTGCTTGAGATGTGGATGTATGTGTTGACATGGGTGTTATTTTGAAAGAGTGCATTTGGGGCTGCTGAGAGTATTTGATATGTGTACTTTGTCTAGGAGGCCTTTGGGGTTTAGGAAGGTTATATTTAAGTGCCTCAGCATATGTGGGTCTATGTATCTGCTTTGAACTGTGTGTGATGGATGCAGACTGGGTACAACTGACAACCTTCTTGACATTAGGAGTGTTTTTATGTGAGAGCTTTGCCTCCATTGACATTGTGTAAATATATCTGTCACATACCTTATTAGTTTATTTGAGAATTACCTGGTCATCAGTAACCATGAGGCTATTTCTACATTACCCCAGGATGCCCATATCCACCAAACTGGTGGCAGAGATAGAGGAAAAGTTCATATCCATTGCAGCAGCACTTTGTATTGATTAGATGGTTGTGGTGAGAATATACAGTAATGGTAGGAGTACCTGATTTACAATTCTGGGGCAGTGGATATCACTGTGGACTAGTTGCCCTGTGTGCAACTAGGTATTGGTGAAATTTCAATGGTGCTTTTACAGGACAATTGTCAACTCAATGTGTCTGTGTCTCTGCATGGCACTGCCAAACAGTTGAGGGGAAACTAGTAAGTATAGCCTGATGATTTATGAACAAAGTATTTATGGAGATATTCTGAAGTTAGGCTAGAAAGTAGCTAAGCAAGCAGTACTTACTGAAAAGAAAGAATTAGCCTTGTCAAGAATGCAAAGAGAGGAGTCTCCTGATTGGCTACTGCCTGGCTACTACTAGTGCTGGTATCACCCCAGCTTCACACTTTTGGGGTGCAATGCTCCTATGATTTTTCTCTCACCAGAAGCAAGCCAGTACCACCAATCCCAAGATGAGAAGCAGGGGTCTGTAGGCTTGTTGCCTTTTCCTGGTAGATGCCTTGAAACCAGACTAATCAGGAAGGTCCCACACAGACACTTACTGCCCAGTCAGAGACAGTCAGGAATCAATGCCCTCTGCTCCTTCTCTCATCGGGAGCAAAATTAAACTTCAAATTTCAAATTGGCATCTATGAAACAGTTATCAGGCTTGCTGGTGATCAACAATCTCTATTTAATAATGTCTCTATGTTTCTTCTCATACCAGGAGCAAAACAGAAGCACTAATCTCAAGATTAGTACTGAGAGGCAGAATGTGGGCTCTCTAATGATTGGTGGTCCTGGACCAGATGATGCATATTTTAAAGGTAAGATGGATGAAATTGGTTAATATCCTAACAGCTACAGTGTGCACAAAGCAGTTAGACATGAAAGAGGGGGTGACTTAAGATTTATCAAGTTAAGTAGAGAGCCATTAATTTTAAAAGACCAAGACAGATTGGAAGGGTGTGCGTACTTTGTATTCTGCCTCTATAGAACATATGGGATGGCCAAAAAATTCAAAAAATGTAATTAGCTGAAGGGGAGCAATATCACAAAATGGTCATTTTGAGCAGAACTAGTTCATTTGTAAGGTCAATAATAAAGAATAAAAACAGAACTAGGCCAAGTACATACTCGCTGGACTCTGGTCACGAAAACATTGTCTAGATAGACTCTAAAAGGCCTTTTAGAAAGATAGACTTGTACCTGTTTCATTGATACTTCTCCAAATCCCATCCCCTTGGGTCTGTGTAACAGCTTTGAATGGTCAACTGATTCAAAAGCACACTTCCTAATAATAAAAATAACTTTTGTAAGGAGCCGTCTTCATGAAGACATTATTTTTGAGCTAATACATGGAAGAAAATGTATCATACGCCTTCCTGAAGGATGTACCTTCAAAACCTGGCTGTACTTTTTGACATATTCAAGGATTTGATTTTATGCAATCTTTTCAAATGCTTTCAAAAGTGGGCTAATCATTTCTACAGGATAGAAGTGGTACAGGTTTGACAGTGAGAAGACATTGGGTAGGTCGTGTGTTATGGCACATTTAAATTATGGGGGGATCTATGCCAGAGATAAGAGATAAGTTACAGATGTAAGACTTATGATGAGGGTCACTGTTATTATAAGAAATTCAGAATGTGATGTAGGCACTTTTGGACCCTAAATTTTGCACAGTTTCCAGTCTGAATTTTCTTTAACTGCTTCCTGATAATGTCAACATAGAATGACTGAATTAAAAGCAGAGGTCCACACAAGGGTGTCGGAACCTTAGAGCGAGGGGGAGGGAGTGCACTCCCACTTTTACAGCTGCAAGACCATGGTGGCAGCATCTTCTTTAAGGAGAACTCATGTGTCCTTCTTTAGAACAGTCCCATATGTCTGTGCATACATTCCTGTCAGTCCACCCGCAAAATTTTAAAACATGGTACAGGTACAGCTTTTAAGGAGAGTTTTCTGCTTGATATGCTGCTGCTTCCAGGTAAGGGTGCTGCCCAATCACATTTGGTGTTTTTGCTGGGGGAGTTGTTGCTGATTTTGTTGATCATTATTCCGGGGGGTTGTTGCTGGTTTTGCTATTCATCATTCATGGGGGTTGTTGTTGGTTTTGCTGATCATCATTCCAGGGGGTTGTTGCTATGTGTGTGTGTGTGTGTGTGTGTGTGTGCGTGTGTGTGTGTGTGTGTGTGTGTGTGCGTGTGTATAAAATGCCCCAATTAGGTATACCTGGTGGTTAGTGTTGCTCAGGCTAAAACCCTGTACCTTAGGTACAATGTACAAGAGCCTGAATTCTCTACCCATACCACCACTTGTGATTCAAGGAGTTGAGTCCATAGCTCTCCACCGTCCAGATTTTCACAGAGAATTTGGCTCATATATTTGGTCTGTTCTTAAAATTTGTGGTTTTCTGGCAAATCAGTGAGAACTGAATTCACTAAATAATGATAGCCCTTTAAGTTTCAGTCTTCCTATCTTTCAGGAAACACATAGTAACATAAAACACTTTATTCTAGCAACGTTTTAAAATTATACAAGTAATGTTTAAAATGCATCCCTGGTTTTGGGCCTTTGTCCCCCCCCCTAATAAATTTTGGCTTTTTCCAGATTTCTTGTGCTGTAAAGTTGAAAGCGTTAGTTGAGTGTCAAGTGAATTTTACAAGGAGTTGACAGCTTCAGGAAAGAGAAGTTTAGTGCTAATTATGCCAAGCCCATTTGCATTGTTAGTAGCACAACAGGTAGTATACTTGCTTTTGATGCGGAAGGCTGTGGGTTCTTCTCCCACAGTATGCAGATTGATTGTTGATACTGTACTGTGGATGCTGCAGTCCTGTGAATATCCTCCTTTGGAGGATTTACCTAGTAACTATGAACCTGTTACCAGTTTGCCATCCATTCCCTATTGCAATATTACTAGCTTATCATTTTTTTAATGTAACATAGGCAATTCGTCAAGGGCAACTGGCACTTTATTTGTAGCTGAAACAATGCAATATAAAGTTGTTTGCTAGCAGCAACCTCTTCATTAGTTACAGATCCCTTTAATATGGAATTATTTAGATGACTTTTACTTCTGCAAAGATTGTGCATATTTACTGATATTGGTGGATTGTAATAACAGAAGTTTGAGTAGACTTTTATGATGGAAATGTTCTGAATTGGGCAGTTTTGTCATTACTGGTTCACAAATTTTGTTTCATTGCTTACTGGAAAAATGTTCAAAACAATAAATTTAAAACACGCTCTAACAAGTGTACTATATTATACAAGGAATATAATTTAATACAATCAGGAAGGTGAATCAAAGAACGCATACATGTATGCATGGCTCTAAAAATGTTAAAGAACCTATGGACTGAAAACAGCCTAGAGGTAAGCTTAGTCCTCCACTTGTCAGATGCAAAATGAATGTGGGTTTTCATGCCGTTTCAATGAATGTGAGTCTCAAGGGCAGAGAAGTTTACTGTTCATGCTGTCTGTTTTCATTGTGAGACTGTTTTGTTTGTTTAGCAAATGGCTACACGGCCGGCCTTAGGCATAGGTGAACTAGGCGACCGCCTAGGGCGCCGTAAAAGCCAGCCTCTTAAAGGGCGCAGTTTTTATTTGTGTGTGTATTTATTTTAATAAAAGTTTGCGTTCTTCTCCGCGCCCTGTTGATATGTAACCAGAAGCCGGAACCATGGGGGAGGGACGTGAGCGCCCTCTCACTTACAGCTGCAGGTTGGCCAGGATAGTTAAAAAAAATCAATAAAGAAAATAAAAAAAATTTACTTCGCGTTACGTGTGTCTGTTGTAAGGAGGAACGTGCGTGTGTCACTACACATTTGGCCCATAAAGGTTCTGCTCCCCTCCTACCCTCTGCTTGGAAATTCAGCGTGTTCTTCCATATGGTAAGAAACGTGGAATACTTGCACGGGTTTTATGTTATACTACCATATATAATTGTCAATTACTGACATGACAGTGAAGTCTGTAAAAAAAATCAATTTATTATAGTAACTAAATTTTAATTGTGTAGTTCAGTATCTTTAAACATACTCAAACTAAAACGGTTTATCTTTCTCATCTCCAGACAATGTGTACACGATCATCTCACGTCACTTCCGTTTACCTTTTTTTTTTGTATATATGTGCGTACATATGTAGGTACATTTCTGTGTATGTGCACAGCTCTACATGCTTTGTCTGTGGAAACCGAACTGTGTGTTACATACTGTGTCATGTTACCTTTTTTTAATTTTTTAGTGTAACTTCAATGTAGTTGTCTTGTTGTTGGTATTGGAAGGGTTCACGGTTTTGGAAGTTTGGGTTTAAATGGTGTTTTCCGGTGTAGTGACATGCAGTGTTATGTGTGCTGCCGTTCTGTACTTTTTGTGGAGATGTGCAGTATAGGTGCATTTTCCCCTTGCCTAAACCATTTTGCGATCTCAGAGTTAGTATATATTGAAAGGAACACTTACGAGATTTGTCCTAATAGGTAATAACATGGCACATCACTAATGTTTTGTTAGAAATGCTGCCACTGGTTACTAGTGCAAAGTAAAGCCATGATGTCTCTCGGCACTCTTAATTTTGTTCTGGGATACTACCCCCACCATTAAAACCCACATTCGCTCTATGCAAACAGTTTAAGAGGCAGTCAGGGTGAAGGTATTACCATACTGAAACACGGTTTCATAATGACCATAGAGAAATAGTGTTCTGTAAATGTAGCCCGGCAACATGGAATTTTTTCCCTGTAGAAGTAAGGATACAAAATAATCTCCAGATCTTTAAAAACTTAACCAAATGAGCGCATTAAGCAGGAATTGCTTTTGGGATACAGAATAATTGCCCCAGTTTCATTCACGGTCAGTACAGAATACAGAGATAACAACTCTTACCTTACCAGCTTGATCTTAAACATGAAACCTTTAACCTCTTTGTCTTCCTAGATGTGTCCTTAAAAACAGTGTTCTGTAATGTGTGTGTGTGTGTGTGTGTGTGTGTGTGTGTGTGTGTGTGTGTGTGTGTGTGTGTGTGTGTGTGTGTGTATATATATATATATATATATATATATATATCTATATATAAAATCGACATCCTGGGTTGTGTACTGCATGAACTACAAGATGAACTGGCACCTCACCTAAGTGTCATGTTTAATCATAGCCTCACTTCAGGCTTCGTGCCCAGTTAGTGGCATGCAGCTACAGTTATCCCACTCCACAAGGGCGGGGGGGGGTCCACCTTAGATCCCGGGAACTATTGTCTCAGTCTGACAAGCCTGATCCGCAAAGCCATGGAATGCATTATCATGCAACTTATAAACAAAGAGATTGGCAACCGTCAAACACTGGACCCCACCCAGTTTGGTTTTGTAAAGGGCCGATCTGGTCTCCTCAACCTGATTGACTTCTTTGAATTAGTCTCCAGAGCCGTGGACTAGGGTAAGGTGGTCCACACAGCCTATCTGGACCTCGCCAAGGCATTTGACACCACCCCCCACTCTGGAATCTTAGATAAACTTACTAAGCTGGGCATTAATCCCTACGTCACTTGGGCTGCCAACTGGCTTACTGACAGAACCCACACTGTAAAAGTAGCCAACTTAAAATCCAGCTCCAGACAAGTGACAAGCGGAGTACCTCAGGGTTCAGTCCTGGGACCGCTCTTGTTTGGCGTCTTCCTCTCTGAATTTTAGGCCAGCACTAAGGGATTCTGGCTAACCAAGTTCACAGATGACTACAAACTGGGAGCCATTATTGAATCCCCAAGAGATGTGGATATTCTACAAAAGGGCTTTACAGAAACAGATGCTTGGTGCCAGAGCCATGGGCTCAAGCGCAATGCAAGGAAATGTATAGTTATCCCCTTTGGGAAAAAACATGTACCCATGAATTACCACATAAGTGGCAGTACACTAAACACTGAAAGTGTGATAAGGGACTTAGGGTCACAGGTAGACAGTGGTCTCACCTACGATAACCACATAGCCACAACAGTCACAAAATCCTTCTATGTGGCACACCTCATCACTAAGGGTTTTTCATCCAGAAAAAAGGAGGTCATTGTCCCACTGTACTCATCCCTCATTAGACCCATTATAGAGTACAGCGCCCCATTTGGTATGTACCTCACAAGACATCTGCAACAACTAGTAAGGACACCGAAAGAATCACAGGCCTAAAGCAGATGCTCTATGCTGACAGTCTACAAAAACTCCAGCTATACTCTGTCGCATATCGCCTACTCAGAGGCATTCTCTGCTTAACATACAAGGCCATGTCAAACCCAGTGCTGTTGGACATGCTACAGAGCTACATGCTCCAGGGATCTAAACCTGGTCATCACAATGAACAAAACGTGCTGGAGGGATAGGTTCCTGACCCAGAGACTCCCCATACTCTGGAATAGACTACCCATACATGTCAAACTGAGCGCCTCTTTGGCCGTCTTCAAAAGGAACCTTGACGATTGGATGGGAGATGGGAAATTCAC